>NC_142935.1:80329900-80439900 GCF_046866305.1 Octopus bimaculoides
TTATCCTTGGCTAGGTATTTCTCCTGCAGCTGTCTTACTAGAAATATACCATCATTGGTGCTTTTCCCTGGCACGAACCCAAACTACATCTCATCTAGATTGACTGTCTCCTTAATTAGTTGGACTATGACCCTCTCCGTGACTTTCATTACTTCATCCAACAACTTGTTACATCGGTAATTATTTGTATCTAAAGCGTCACCTTTAACTTTGTAGCAGTTGACTATGGTGCTGCTACACCAGTCATTGGGTATGACTCCTTCATGCATCACCTGGTTGACTATATGGGTGACTAGGCTATAGCCAACACTGCCAGATATTTTGAGCATCTCTGTGGTGATTCCTGATGGGCCAGGGGCTTTTCCTGTCTTCATACCTTTAATTGCTTCATCTACCAAGGTATTGTCAATTCAGATAGCTGGTCTCTCTGTTGGGTCAACATTTGGCAGACTCTCTTTCTCCCATTCATTCTCTTTATTGAGCAACCTTTCATAGTGGCGTCTCCAAAGAGAGAACTCTTTACAGCCTCATTTAATGCAAGTGAACCATCATCCATGCGGACATATTTCTCTCCAATGACATCACGATTCTTTCTCATACACTGTCTTGCAACAGGAAATACTTCAAGTCTTTGGTCCTCATGGCGCAGAACATTGGCAAATTTTTTTCTTATCTGCTTCCTCTCTGGCTAAACTAACCTATCTCCTAGCTTCCCTTCTGGCAGTCTGATACAATTGCGGGCTACCACCATTGTTCCGGTCCTTCCAAGCCTCTTTCTTTACCTGAGTAGCCCTGTCAACAACATTGTTCCACTACCACGAGAGGGGACTTTGCACCATCCACAGGTCTGATCAGTGGCCCTCTGCAGATTGTCCTATAGAAACCTCCAGTTGTCTTCCACATCATGCGATGCTATATCCCCCTCTATTTTGTCAAAGGCTTTGAGTAATACATTTCTAAATCTCTGTCCATTCACAGGATCTTTAAGCTTAGGCACGTACTGTCAGTAATTGCTCAGGGTAGGCAGTTGATGACCTTTATGTAGTAAAACACAAAAAATAAGTGAAACACAGATGCGTGACTGATCTCAAGGCAGATTTACTTCTTCCTTTATAGCACATAAAGAAAACAGTGTTTTAGGAGTGTACGCAGCATGTGTACTACAGCACTACTATGTGTAGCTTAAATACTGAGATTGAAAAGCAGGGGTGAGTTATGCCTACCTAATCTACAAAAAAGTAAAATATTTTGCATTTTATGCATAGTAATCATAGTAACCTTCATGATTTTATTGAATTAGGTGCATATTTTGGCATAAAAGGAAAATGTTGCTATGAATCTATTTTATTTAAGGTAGGCACTGCCTACCTTGCCTACCCCGGCGGCATGTCCCTGATATTTAGTCAACAGATGAGATCCAGAGATTCTCAGTATAGAAAACCCTTAGTAGCACTGAAATGATTCAAACTTAGACTCTAATGTCTTTACAAGTGATTAATTCTGTGGAATAAAGAGTGGCTATAAGAGGAATCAAGGTGAGCAATTATGGAGGCAATTTTGCAGATAAACAAATTATATATAACAGCTTTGGTTTTGTTGTATATATTTATATATATTTTTTCTTCCAAAATTTTCGTTGCTTTTACAAACTTGTCAATAGATATTGACTGAAGATTTTGATGTTAAATAATCTTACATTTTAGATCATGATGCAGAGAAGTTTAAAGGGGGAATCTGAAATGTAAGATTTTTTCAACCCTTATGATGGAGACTTGATTTATCCAATGTTTATTTCCTTCCATTACGGGTTGCCTAATTTGGTGAACTACATCTACCAGCATTATCATGAATCTCCAAGATCCCAGAAACAGCTGTTGGACTTATAACACCTTACCTCTTCCTCTTTAATTTTTTCAGTCGTTTGTATTCAGTGTAAGTTTGATCTATTAAGATATAAATATCTATATAATTACACTTAAATATTCATCATCTGAAAATATTCAGTCTTTGCTTTCTTTCTGTTTGCATACATACATACATACATACATACATACATACATACATACATACATACACATATATATATACATATATATATATATCATCATCATCATCATCATCATCGTTTAACGTCCGCCTTCCATGCTAGCATGGGTTGGACGATTTGACTGAGGACTGGTGAAACCGGATGGCAACACCAGGCTCCAATCTAATTTGGCAGAGTTTCTACAGCTGGATGCCTTTCCTAACGGCAACCACTCAGAGAGTGTAGTGGGTGCTTTTACGTGTCACCCGCACGAAAACGGCCACTCTCGAAATGGTGTCTTTTATGTGCCACCCGCACAAGAGCCAGTCCAGGGGCACCGGCAACGATCTCGCTCGAAAAACCTCATGTGTCACTCGCACAAGAGCCAGTCCATGGGCACTGGCAACGATCTCGCACGAAAGATATCATGTGTCGCCCGCACATGAGCCAGTCCAGGGGCACTGGCAACGATCCCGCTCGAAAGATTTCATGTGTCGCCCGCACATGAGCCAGTCCAGGGGCACTGGCAACGATCCCGCTCGAAAGATTTCATGTGTCGCCCGCACATGAGCCAGTCCGGGGTGGGCACTGGCAAACGATCCCGCTCGAAAAAGCCTCATGTGTCACCCGCACAAGAGCCAGTCCAGGGGCACTGGCAACGATCCCGCTCGAAAGACCCCATGTGTTGCCCGCACACGAGCCAGCCCAGGGGCACCGGCAACGACCTCGCTCGAAAGATTTCATGTGTCACCCGCAAGCCGGCCCAGGGGCACCGGCAACGATCTCGCTCGAAAGATTTCATGTGTCGCCCGCACATGAGCCAGTCCGGGGGCACTGGCAAACGATCCCGCTCGAAAGATTTCATGCGTCGCCCGCACATGAGCCAGTCCGGGGGCACTGGCAACGAACTCGCTCGAAAGATATCATGTGTCGCCCGCACATGAGCCAGTCCAGGGGCACTGGCAATGATCCCGCTCGAAAGATTTCATATGTCACCCGCACATGAGACAGTCTAGGGTCACCGGCAGCGATATATATATATATATATATATATATATATATATATATATATATATATATATATATATATATATATATAAACAATATATGAGTATATGCATATATATGTACATGTATGTATATACGTTCATCTACATGTACATATAGATACATAACTGGGTACATGACGTGGCAAAAGAACAAGGACAAAATGGTAAACAAGGTGCAACAAACAAGCAGGCCACATAGAAACATCCCCTTCATCAGCTGCCACCATTAAAACTCCGGCGTTTCGAAGAATTAAGGCACTACACATCGTTAAAATGGTTCTTCCCACGAACACAAATTAAATTGTTTTCGTGGAGGGTAGTGGCGGACATATATAAATATATATATATATATATTCTGTATAACAAACCCAAACTGCTATATTTAATTTGTTTTTCTGCATAGTTGCTCCCCCTCCACACACACACATGCACACTATGTATGTATGTATGTATGTATGTATGTATGTATGTGTGTATGTGTGTGTGGGTGTCTTGTGTGTGTATATAACTACACACATTTCAGCAGTAACAAATTTATTAATATATTATGTCATACAATTTGGCATGTGAGATTACATAAGATTTTACAATAACATGTTTACATAACATTGCCACATCTTCAGGTAATACTCCATTATAGTTTTATTAGGTGATATACACCAATGGGATTATGATAGCATATTTCAAGTGCAGGATAGTTAGATATACTATTTGATTCATTTAGGGATGCAAGTATTAGTGTGAGCCAGTGACCAATAAAAATCTTTAATATCACATGCACTACAGATACATTATTTTCAAAAGAAAAGACCAAGTAAATGTAGGAGTGTATATTAGGCTAACATCCCATAAATTCCTTTCCTATATAAGCTAGACAGATTCATCATATTCAATCTCCATCAGGAAGTGGTTATAATTTGGTCAAAATGAAATACTGCAGTGTAAAAAAAAAAGCAGCCTTATCAATAAATTTGAAGGATTAAGAATAAAATGCCTGCTGTCCATCTGTAGAACTATTCCTATATTGTTACCTTGTTTAGTTGATACTTGTAGAAATGGTATATTCTTTTATATAAATTATCCCATATCAATTTTTCCATCTTAAAATTATTTACTCCAATTAAATAACTAATATTCAATATTATCATAATTGATTAGTAAATTGATTATAATGAATAAAATGCTTGAATAAATAAAATAAAATAAAATAACCTAATCAAATGTGATTCCATTAAATAACTCTATTCTTTACTTCACTTGCCCATTATGATCCTACGTACAATTCTTTTGCTTGTTTATACAGAAAAATTATATCCATTTATAAATTTTATTGCTAGCATACTATCTTAATTTGTATTCAAAAGCCGCCAGCAAAAAGTCAACCATTTGTTATTCATGGATGACCACAAACTTTATGCTAATATCAGAATGGAGTTTAGACTGAGAAAGTGTGGTGTGTTAGTCTTGAAGAGAGGCAAAATCAAATGTATGGACGGGCTAACAATACCATTTGGGGAGGTTAAGAAGCAGATACAAGAGACGGGCTATAAGCACTTGGGGATACTGGAAATGGATGAATTGATGGAGAAAGAAATGAGAGAAAAATTTAAGGTGGAGTACTTGTGCAGACTGAGACTGATCCTTAAGTCAAGATTTAATGGACAGAATAAGATCGAAGCTATCAACACCTGGGCAGTTTCACTCCTTAGATATGGAGCAGGGGTAAGCACATGGACAGTAGCCAAACTAAACAGCTTAGACAGAAAGACAAGGAAGCTGCTAACTAGATATGGGTCACTCCACCCAAAAAGTGACACAGACAGACTGTATGCACCAAGAAAAAAAGAGGAAGAGGACTTATTGGATGAGAACACAGCATTAGAGCTAAAGAAAACAACATAACATGGTATATAAAAAATGCCACAGAACTGCAATTATTAGAAAAAGGAAGGTCACGCTTGTGTAGGATGAAAGATTGCAAAGATAAAGCACTATGCAAGAAATTGAAAATGAATGAAACTGAAAATAGGTGGGTAAAGAAAAGAAAACATGGTCAATTTCATAGGGATGTTGAAGATAAGACTAATTAATATATAAGTAGAACAATGTTTGTATTTTTAATCACTTACATCTCATAGGTTAGTACATCAATTTAATAATTTGATAAGCTTATATTAGCTTTATTAATTTACCTCTTGATCTTATAAATCAAATGTATGTTGATGTCTAGTTTAACTGGCCTAACATATTTTTAACTTAAACTGATCACATTCTATATCATATCTACGTATGCACTTACCTCATCTGAATTAAAACACATGCAGTAATGCCTTGATATATGAGTTAATTTGTTGCCAGCGACTGCTCAGAAGGTGAAAACACATAAAGTAGAGCAATAATTTCCTATAGTAGTAATGTTATAAATTGCAATTTGTTCTCATAAAAATATTTTACCTATAAAATTTATAATAATGGTGGTGCCCCAGCATGGCCACAGCTCATGAGCTGAAACTAGATAAAATGCAAAAAAAAAAAAAAAAAAAAATAGAAATACTTGTAAATTGCATTAAACAACAGTAGAATGTAAAGAATATTTTATGTAAAATAAAAGAATGTCAAGATCATTTACAATAAAAAATATTATTATTGTAATCGTTTTGTGCATCACTCTCACTGGCCCTAAACTTGTACACACCATCATTTGTTGATGTAATCACTCGTAGATGAACTTTTAGATTTTTTTTATAAAAAACAAGTCTAGAGTTGTTTGCTTAGAAGAAGCTTTTATTCACTCTCTTAAAATTTCTTCATAACATGCACAAGCATTAGTTATGGAAGTAGCAACTTTTGCACTGTGTTCAAAATTTGGATCTTGTGCTTGAAAAATAAAACTCGTAAACCCAGGGTCTCGTAAAGCAGGTCCTCATAAAGTGAGATATTACTATACTTATACTTATTACTCATTAAATACTAGCTTTATTGCTTTAATCAATAGCCCTTTCATAGTCCCTATTTAAACTTCTTTTATAAATGTGTTTAATCCCGTTGGTTTATACCACTTAATAAACTGCTAATGAATATGCAGTAAATTTTCTTGTAAAAAACTTATTATTAATACATTGCATTGCATTATACAATTTGGCTTGCAATAACATGTGAGGTTATATAAAGTAATGTATTTATACATTACTTTATATAACCTCACATGTTGTTACATGCCAAATTGTATAATGCAATGTGTTAATAAGTTTTTCACTGAAATGCATTTAATACTATTCAAATAATCCATTTGTTTCATGTTTATTGCATGCATACATACATGCATACATACATACATGTATGCATGCATGCTGACTGGGGAAATGCTGCCATCATCAGTGATCTTCAGGGTAACTGGAACCAGTTTAGGGATTATAACTCCACCATGCCCAAGGCTTTTGCAGCATTTTTTTGTTTACAAACTTAACAAACCATGACATTCTCCTCCCTTCAGTTGTACAAAGGTAATGTGTCTTGAGTCTGATAAGTCACCAATATGACTCAGTGCTTTATAAGTGCAAAACCAATGGCCACACTCAGACCAGCCATAACAAACAACCTATATATATATAGTGAGAATTCACAAAAAAAAACAAAACAAAAGATGAAGATGGGTGAGTAAACAACAAACAGATGTATTAGTTTAATGCTTGGAAAGTGAGAAAGTCTTTTATGTTTCGAGCCTATGCTCTTTGACAGAAAGGAACACAGAAATAAACAGGGAGAGAAAATAAGGTTTAATGGCTAGTGAGGGGAGAGTCATTCTGTTTTAATTCCTTATTAATTAACATACTCACCAGTTTGATTTCCACTCATTTACTTATTTATTTTCTAAAATTTTCATTGCTTCTTGCAACCTCTTCAATAGTTGTTGACACTGTCTGTTATCAGAGCCGTGTTTTTTTTGTTTGTTTGTTTCTTTGTTTGTGTGCATGTGTATAAACATATGTATGGATATGTGCGTGTATGTATGTATGTATGTATGTATGTATGCATGTATGCATGTCCATGTGTGTGTGCATGTATATATATATGTTTATGTGTACGTTTCTATGTATGTATTCTGCATATTCATGTGTTTGTGTGTTTGTGTGTGTGTGTATTTATGTGTGTGCCTCTGTTTCCTGGTGTGTGCATGTTTGAGTGTGTCTATGTGTATGGTTTGTGTGACTATATATGTTTGTCTCTTATGTATGGACGTGTGTCTCCATATGTGTCCTTGTGTGTGTGTGTGTATGTGCTTGTCTGTCCATATTACTGTTATACCTATCTATCTACTTATCTATCAGTTTACTTACATATCCAGTTACCTACTTATATTTATATATACATGTCTACATAACAGTCTACTAACAATCTACATGTGTATGTATAAACTGTGGGTATAGGAGCATCACTACCTTCTATGTATATCTCCTATTTATACTGGGGATGTTTCATTTATGTGGACATGCTCCTGTATTTATCTGAGTGTTGGGTCCTTTGAGCATTTGGATAAAATGCAGATATCAAGTCGACACAGAGTGCCTCCATGTTGGTCTTTGGCATGTTCGTAGAGTATGGAGGACTGTTTTTTGTCATCATATTGTCTCAAATGTCCATTTAATCTCTCTGCAATGCTTTTAGATGTCTCACCAATGTATGTCCTGTTCTTGTCTTTACAAGCACCCTTTATGCACCTTATGCTGTAGACTACATTTCTAGTTTCACAGTTAATGCCATGGTTAATCTTACATATCATGCAGTTTTCATTGGTGCATGTGGTATTATCAAAGGGCACGTCCTACATAGTTGTGATCTGATGGAGCTCCTTAGCTTTTCAACGACCTTAATGTTGAGTTTGGTCTCCTTGAGAGCTTTCCTAAATCTTTGGGCTAGTTCTCCATGGATTGTGGCCTCTACAAACATCATTCTTTGATATTTGTCAGCCTTGTACCATGTGTTTACCTTGTTTGCTTTGTCACAAACTCTTTCTATTTTATTCTTTCTATATCTAGAGTAGGTGCTACTGGCTTCATTACATATAGTGTTATCTAACTCCTTTCTGGCTCCCCTGTATACCTGAACTCTATCTTTCTGGTGATATTCAGAAAATTGCATGAGGTAGTGGGGATGCATTGTTCATTATCCTAAGTCTGCTATCAGCATGTTGATTTTCATGTTGTGTGACAAAGCTGAGTTCTTGTGAACAACATATTTAGAACCTATGGGCTTCATGTAATAGGAGTGGGGGAGCTGCACTCTGTTGTTCACAGTCTCTAATCAAAATTCAGTACCAAGGACAGGGAGTCTACTGTTAGGGAGGCTAGTGGGGTAATCTGTAGTTACCTTAATACTTTGGTGAATAGAGTTAGCTATGTGCTGGATGCTCTACAATATGCTCCTCTTGGTTTCCACGCCACAGTTACTAGAGTTTGTCCTAACAAGAATAGTAATGTCAACTGCATATCTACAGTAAAGCAAAAGAATTGTGGATTGTTCAGTTAAGGAGCTCTTTTAATTGCAGCACAAGATCAGAGCCTTCACACCAGAAGTGACCAAAAATACATAATGAAAAAGAAATACCAGTAACTGCAGAATATGTAGTGATGGAGAAGAAACAATAAATCGTATTGTCTCTGGGTGCCCAGTCCAGGCTAGGAAAGAATATATTCACAGACATGACTGAGTTGGGACCTATATACACTGGAAATTATGCTAGCATTATGAAATGACAACAGAAAAAGATGGTATAGGCATACCCCATCAAGGATCACAGAAAATGAGAAAGCCACCATACTCTGGGATATGCCAGTACACACATATAGAGAAATGAAAACTAATAGACCAGATATAGTAATCAGAGATCACCAAGAAAAAAGATGCCTTCTAATCGATGTATACCAACAGATGACAACATTTCTCTAAAACCAACAGATGACAACATTTCTCTAAAACCAACAGATGGCAACATTTCTCTAAAACCAACAGATGACAACATTCCTCTACCAACAGATGACAACATTTCTCTAAAATACCAACAGATGACAACATTTCTCTAAAAGAAACAGTGAAACTTTCAAAATGCAAAGATCTGGAAATAGAGGTAACTCAAATGTACACCCTAAAAACAGGAACAATTTTTATGATAGTAGGTGCATTAGGTATGATAAAAAAAACATTCAGACAAATACATAACCAAAACACCAGGACTTACAAGTGTATATAACATACAAAAAATATCACTGCTAGGCATCACACACATCCTACATAATGCACTTTCAATACAGGGAAAATAAGAACTCCACAACAAACCAAAGCACATACTCAAGACAAACGGAGCTGTGCTCGGTAGTGCAATGAAAGCACATAATAAAAATGACAACATAATAATAATAATAATAATAATAGTAATAATAATAATAATAATAATAATAATAATAATAATAATAATAAACAATTCCTATCATAGTAGGTGCCTTAGGTATAATTAAAAAAAATATTCAGACAAATACATAACAAAAACACCAGGACTTACAAATATATATAACATACAGAAAATTGCACTACTGGGCACTGCACATATCCTACGCAAAACACTTTTAATACAGTAACCATAAGAGCATCACAGCAAACCACAGCACATACCCAAGGCATACAGAGCTGCGCTCGGTAGTGAAGTGAAAGCACGTTATAAAAATAAAACTACTGAACAATAATAATAATAATATAAATAAATGTAAAATGCAAAAAATTAAATCAAGGTGTTTAAGAAGTTAACAATGGTTCTAATATCTCCCAGATTTATATGTTTTTAAACTGCTGCCTCAATAGAGATACATAGATAAAAGTTTCCAGGTCACGATGCCAGACTTTCACTGATAAACTGTAATATTCTAGAAAGTCTATTGTCTAATTCTGACATCTTGAAGAACTGAGACACTCAATAATTGCTTTGTCGGCATTGTTAGCAATCTTCAGTGAACAATATCAATTTATAGTGATTATATCTTCTTTGATTAGTCTTTTACTCTTTTTACTCTTCAACATAAACTGTTTCAAATTATATTACATTCTATTCTATTCTTATTGCAAATTATCATTTTCATTATTATTGTTGTTGTTGTTGTTGCTATTTTCATTGTTGCTGCTGTGGTTATATTATTTTTAACTTGTTGTTATCATCATCATCATCATCATCATCATCATCATCATCATCATTGTCATTATTATTGTTATTTTAGTTTTTTTTTTTTACTCAGTACAAAATTATAATTCAATTTTTTGTACATTAGGTTTTTGAGAAATGTTTAAAGCTTTTAGAGATAATGAAGTTATATTGCTTTCTACGTGATGGTGAGGAGAAGGAAGAGGATGGAAATGAAAGGAAGGAAATGGAGGATTAAGATGACAATGATGATGATGATGATGATGATGATGATGATGATGATGACGATGATGATGATGACAATGATGACAATGATGGTTGCAACCATAATGATGATGGTGATAATGATGGTGATGAGGTAGAGGAGGAGGATAATGATGATCATAATGATAATGACAACAATGATGATGATAATTATGATGATGATGATGGTGATGATGATGATGATGATGATTCCATTTTGGGTAAGTCTAGATAGTTTAGGTGTATATACACAAGCTATTATGTCTTGGTGCTATGTTGAACCTGATTTTAATTCTTAAATGGTATAATTTCATTTTGTGAATCAAGGTTTTTAGAGAATCTACCAAAGTTCCATATCATATTCCTCTCTTCTCTCTTATCATTCACTAACTTTAATGTAGATTAACTAAATATCATATACGAGCAAATGTATATGTGTGAATTTGTCTGCTTGTATTCATATTTGCTTACATATTTATATTCATATTATTTTACATACACATATCACCGTCACCATCAATATTATGTCTGTTTTTGAACCAGCTTCCTTATTGCTTTACATTGTCACCTTTTCTGAGAAGTTCAGCTTCTTGAGATCAGTCATCACTACTTTGTCCCATTCTTCCTAAGTTTTTCTTTCATGTGTTCCTTGCACAGAGATTGTTTGGAAATTCGTTATACAAGTGCTATATGCATGAAATTTCCATACCTGCACAGCCTTGAATACAACAGCAGTATACAACATCATCAACTTCCTCTTCTGACTATTCTCCATCTCAGCTTATTTGTGCTGCTTCAATCATGATCACTAACATTACACTTCTAGCAGTGCAGAATATACTTGCTTCATTTCATTCCATCCTCATGTATCTTCCACATACACTCACTAAATTTTGCTCCCATACACTTCATGTTCGGTACTCTACCAATTCTACACTCCACTGCTTTTGGAAGCTTCTATGTGCTCACTTAAATAGCAAGAAATGGAAGTAATTTCTCCCTCAAATCTCATGCTACTGTCTGGATAATAGAAAAGATACACTGGAGAATGTAGTCTTCGCTATACTCCTGAATTTTAGGGAAGGCCACGGTGGAAACATCTTTGAAAATGACAGAACGTGAAATATTAAGCAATAATAATAAATCAGAAAACATAAAAATAAACAAGCTTTTGATGGTTTTATAGAAGGTGTAATCTCATCTTTTATGGTCTTAATCTTTTAAAACTATATTTCTATTAGTCTACAAAAGTATGCCAGAGTACTAAACTTACTAATATACAATGAATTAAAGAATGACACTAACAACAATTAGTTTCTTTTTTTCTGTTTTTTTTGTTGCACCTTTTTCAAGATGTTATTGATTTGGTCATATATAACTAAAATGAAAAGGAAATTACAATTACTGCAATGTTGCAGCATGGTCACAACCCAGTTTCAATGTTCCCAAATGGTCACAACTCACTGAGAATAGACGAAAATGGACACAACCTATAGAGAATGTGATCAAATCTCAGTAGCAATAACCTAGTATGGCCATAAACAACCCTTTAGGAATGGTCCAGAATGGCCACAAGCAAGTAACAGTACCGCAGTATGACCACAACTCAGAAGCAATGCTTCAGTGCAATCACAACCTGATAGCAGTACCTCAGTATGGCCACAGACCAGAGGCAATATTCCTGTTTGGCTACAATTCAGTAGCAACACACTAGTATGACCATGATCCTGTAGCAGTGTCCTGGTATGGCTACAACCAAGAAACCCAGTATGGCCACAGCCCATTGACAATGTCCCAGTATGGCCACAGCCCATTGACAATGTCCCAGTATGGCCACAGCCCATTGACAATGTCCCAGTATGGCCACAGCCCATTGACAATGTCCCAGTATGGCCACAGCCCATTGACAATGTCCCAGTATGGCCACAGCCCATTGACAATGTCCCAGTATGGCCACAGCCCATTGACAATGTCCCAGTATGGCCACAGCCCATTGACAATGTCCCAGTATGGCCACAGCCCATTGACAATGTCCCAGTATGGCCACAGCCCATTGACAATGTCCCAGTATAACCACAACCTAATGAAAGTGCTACAATCCACTAGTAATGCCTTACAGATAATGCCCTAGTATGGTACAACCCATATAACAATGCCTTAATATGGCTATAACCCAGTGTATGAAAACAGTTAAAGAGTAAAAATACAGAGTTTGGACAAAATAATGGAAACACCTAGCATCATAATTTCGAAATATCTATAAAACTGATAAAAGCTTTTATGTTTTTTGTTTTATTCTTAGTGTTGCCTAATATGTTTTGCTAAAATTGTTGTTTCTTTTCAGATATCATCAGAAAAAGGTAATTAAAATTCATTAAAATGATAGATCTATCAGACTTTCAAAGAGGTCAAATTGTTGGTGCTTGTATGGCAGGTGCTAGTGTAATGAAAACAGCTGAAATGTTTGATGTATCAAGAAGTACTGTCTTGAAAGTAATGATAGCCTTTGAGAAAGAAGGAAAAACCTCCTCGTCAAAACAAAACTCTGGAAAAAAACCAAGACTTTCAGATAGGGACTGTCAGACTCTTATGCGAATTGTTAGAAAGGATCACAAAAGCACAGTTCCCAAAATTACTGCAGAGCTTAATGACCACCTTGAAAATCCAGTTTCCACAAAAACTGTTCGCTGGGAGCTGCACAAAGCTGGATTTCATGGGAGGGCTGCAATTAGAAAACCCCTACTTTCAAAAACAAACATTGCAAAGCATTTAGAGTGGAGTAAAAACCTATAGAATTGGCCCCTAGAGCAGCGGAAGAATGTTATATTTTTGGATGAGTCATCCTTTACCTTATTTCCGACCACCAACTGAGTACATGCATGGAGACAGCCAAAAGAAGGATTTGACCCAGACTGTTTTCTTCCAACCTTTAAACAATGAGGAGGATCTGTGATGATGTGGGGTATTATCTTGAAAATCCACCAGCCCAATACTTTCCCTTCATGGCAGAATTAATAGTCAAGACTATTTAAGCATTTTTTCTGATCAAATTCATCCTATGGTTGCGGAACTGTTTCCAGAGGGAAATGCAATCTTTCAGGATGATAATGCACCAATTCACACAGCTAAAGTTGTTACTGAATGGCACAAGGAATATGCTAGGGAAGTTGAACATCTTATCTGGTCACCACAGTCCCCAGATCTCAATATTATTGAACATTTATGGTGCATTTTAGAAAAAACAAGTAAGGAGTTGATATCCTCCACCATCATCACTACAAGACCTGGAGACTGTTTTAGCTAAAGAATGGACAAAAATTCCTTTGGAAACAATTCAAACTTTGTACGAGTTCATACCTCATAGAATTCAAGCTGTAATTACTGCCAAAGGCAGTCCTAACCTATATTACAATAAATTTGTTTGAATTTTTAAGGTGTTTCCATTATTTTATCCAACCCCTGTATATCGACTAGCATAGTCACATGATACCTCATGTGGTCAACACAGATTCAGAAGACATTCTATAAAGAAATAAATAGAGAGTGTACAGATGAAAAGTTGATACCAGATAACATTGAAAGTCAAAGGTTTTGGAGTGATATCTGGAGCAAAGACAAGGAGCACAAGAAGGATGTTGAATGGTTGCAGGAACTGAAACAAACAGTAGTCTGTCCAAAACAGGCAGAACTAATCATTTCAGTTAGGGAAGTGAAGGAAATCAGCAAAAAAAAAAAAAAAGAGCATCTGGAAGGCCCCAGGACCAGATGGAGTTCAAGGCTATTGGATAAAAAGTTTTGGTGAATGTCATGCACAAATAGCTGCGCAACTCAACACTTTGTTAAATGCTGACCAAGGAACACCAGAGTGGTTGACATTGAGTAGGACAGTGCTGCGCCTGAAAAACATCTAAAAAGGCAATATGGTAGACAATTACAGGCTGATATCCTGTTTGCCACTTATGTGGAAGTTATTGACTGGAATACATGCAGAGTCAATGTATGAACATCTGGAAAAAATGGAGTCCTGCCACATGAACAGAAGGGTTGCAAGCATAAGTGCAGAGGTACCAAGGATCAACTCCTGATGGACAAAACTATACTTAGAGATTGCAAGAGGAAGAAAAGTAACTTAGTTATGTCATGGATCGACTATTGTAAGGTGTATTGCATTGAATGTTGAGCGATTGCTTGGAAAAAGTATGGCAAATTGGAGGATGGACCTGACAGTATATGGAAGAAGTTTAGAAATTAGAAATTAGGAGGCGCATCTTCCAAGGGGACTACCTGTCCCCACTGATCTTTGTACTGTGCTTGACACCTCTAACACTGATTCTGAGGAAAGCAAAAGCTGGGTATGTATTCAAAAGCCGCCAGCAAAAAGTCAACCATTTGTTATTCATGGATGACCACAAACTTTATGCTAATATCAGAATGGAGTTTAGACTGAGAAAGTGTGGTCTGTTAGTCTTGAAGAGAGGCAAAAATCAAATGTATGGACGGGCTAACGATACCATTTGGGGAGGTTAAGAAGCAGATACAAGAGACGGGCTATAAGCACTTGGGGATACTGGAAATGGATGAATTGATGGAGAAAGAAATGAGAGAAAAATTTAAGGTGGAGTACTTGTGCAGACTGAGACTGATCCTTAAGTTGGAATTAAATGGACAGAATAAGATCGAAGCTATCAACACCTGGGCAGTTTCACTCCTTAGATATGGAGCAGGGGTAAGCACATGGACAGTAGCCGAACTAAACAGCTTAGACAGAAAGACAAGGAAGCTGCTAACTAGATATGGGTCACTCCACCCAAAAAGTGACACAGACAGACTGTATGCACCAAGAAAAAGAGGAGGAAGAGGACTTATTGGATGAGAACACAGCATTAGAGGTAAAGAAAACAACATAACATGGTATATAAAAAATGCCACAGAACTGCTATTATTAGAAAAAGGAAGGTCACGCTTGTGTAGGATGAAAGATTGCAAAGATAAAGCACTATGCAAGAAATTGAAAATGAATGAAACTGAAAATAGGTGGGTAAAGAAAAGAAAACATGATCAATTTCATAGGGATGTTGAAGATAAGACGGACAGAGAAAAAAAGATGACTGTGGATGGCTAAAAGTGATTTAAAACTGGAAACGGTGGCTCTAGTCTGTGCTGCCCAAGAGCAAGCACTAAGAACAAACTACATAAAATACAGAATAGAGAACACAGCAGAAAGTGATAAGTGCAGAATCTGTGGACAAAACAGTGAAACCGTATGGCATATTACCAGCCAATGTATGCCACTAGCCCAGAAGGAATATAAGAGATGCCACAACAATATAGTCAGGCTTGTCCATCGAACACTCTGCAACAAGTATGGACTTGATAGAGCAAAAAATTGGTACGACCATAAACCTGAAGGTATCGTCGAAAATAGAAATGCAAAGATCCTATGGGATTTTATGTCTCAGTGTGACCATGAGATAGAGAATAGGAAGCTAGACATAGTCTTAATTGAGAAAGAAAACAAATTATGCTGGATCATAGATATAGCATGCCCAGCTGACAACAAGGTATGCAATAAGGAAGAAAGAAAAGTTGAGAGATATGACAGGTTAGCTTGGGAAGTTAAGCAGCTGTGATCTATGAAAAAGGCAGCAGTAGTACCAATAATTGTCGGAGCCCTGGGAACAGTGAGCAAAAATTTCGAGAAGTACATGGAACAGATAGGGGCTGCAATAAGTGTGGAGCACTTGCAGAAAACAGTACTGCTTGGAACTGTTTGAAAACTCAGGAAGGTGCTCGAAAAATAAGAGGTGTTACCTTAGTTCATTGGTAGTGAACAGCTGACACTGTAGTACATCTCCAGCATTAGAAGCTGTGCAAAGGCAACTATAATAATAATAATAATAATAATAATAATAATAATAATAATAATAATAATAATAATAATAATAATAATGGTGATAATGATAATAATAATAACCCTTTCTACTAAAGGCACAAGGTCTGAAATTTTAGGAGAGGGGAGTAGTCGATTACATTGACCCCAAAGTTTCACTGGTGCTTATTTTATCAACCCTGAAAGGATAAAAGGCAAAGTCGGCCCGGCAGAATTTAAACTCTGAACATAAAGAAAGATGAAATATTGCCAAGCATTTTGCATGGTATGGTAACGATTCTGCCAGCTCACCACCTTAAATAAGAATAATAATGATAATTGGCTTTCACGGCTTCTGATCTTAACTGATTGGAAGTGTTATCATGTACATGTCTTGTCTTGACTTGGTATAAAAGATGGGCTATGGCAAATATTCTGCTCAGTACCACAGAATTGCTTGTCAGTTGTTTGACTTTAACCAGTTGAGCATGCCCCTGGCTGGCTGACAATATGTGCATCTCTGAGCAAAAGTAGTTGGGGAGCTTCATAGCCATGTGTTGAGAGGAATTCTTTAGGATTTCAATAATTCACGTCTGGAAGCATGGGTGTTCCATTCATCATCCTTAAAAACCCTTATTCAAGAACCTTTTGAGTGGAACGGGCTACTTGAACCAAAGAAAATTCTAATTGGGCCCCATCTACAAGGTCATGTGCTGTTTATCTTGATGTTGATGGTGGTGGTGAGATGACGATGATGATGACAATGATGATGATACAATGGAGAGGGGAAGAATGAAAGAGGAAGGGCAAAAGGGAGATGACATGTGGTTGGGAAGGTTGTCAGAGTGTGATGTAGATGTAGTCAAATGGTGGTGGAGGAGAGTTTATTTGGTGACTCAGGAGGGTGATTAATGTAAAATGTGATGGGGATTACAGTATTAAGAGTGAAAGATAGATAAGAGATAAATGGTTCAAGGTAGTAAGAGGAGTAATTGGTATCAAAGAAAAGCTGAAACATGAAGATCTGTGTCCATTTAATTACAATATCTGTGTGTGTGTGTGTGTGTGTGTATTGTTGGACTTTCCAATGATGGCTTAGCTGGCCAAAACTTTGAAGTCACTGTCAATACTATTCTTGTTAAAGAGTAATAGATAAATACATATGCTTATATATAAGTGTGTGTGTGTATATATAAGCAACATGCCTATTTAATCCTTAACCCCTGCATGGTTTTAAACATGGAAAAAATATGGAAAAATTGCATAAATCTTTGGAAAAGCTGACATAGTGAAGCTAGATCTAGGTCTGTTAAATATGACTTCTTTTACTATACTACAAAAAGAAACTGTTTATTCACAAAACTCAAAAATGTATATACTAAAACCCTTTTTCTATACAAAAGACTCAAAACAACATGTGACTCCTTAATTTTCCTTGATACCTTCCATTCTTTTCAGTGTTTATATAAATTATATATGTCAAACTCACCCTAAGAATTTAATTTCTGCTGAACTATATGAAAAAATGTTCTGTGAAAATGTATCTTTATGTTTTCATTTTTCATACGTATAAACACATAGAATAAAATTATTCTCGGCTTTTGTTAAAAAGTTAAACTTGTTTTTATTACAGAACATATATATTAGGCTTATGACTTTTTGATTTTTTTGGAAGTAAACAATTTCTTGTATCAAAAGTCGATGAACAATTTCATATAAGTAAGGAAAATAACCTCTATTTTAAGCTTCTTAAAAAAATGTCAACCCCACCAACTGAAGAAATCTAACACCACTTTTGACCCAAATCATGCAAAATTCTAGATTGGGGGGTGGGGGCTTCATAATGCCTACCCAAGTTTTTACCAAACTTGGTATGCTGATTTAATGTTATGCAGAAGCAGTATATCTCAAATTTCAGCTGTCGAGTTTAAGTAGTTTAGGAATTATAGAGTTTTTAATTTGTTACCACTTAGGCCCTACTTTAGGAAATATCCTCTTCCTCTCCTTTTTATTTCTGTGATGCTAAAAACTCTGACTATATTAACTGTTTTTTCAGAATAGTAGGCTTATCCAACTACAGTATCTAAAATAATGTCTCATAAGAGAAGTGCTTGTGTCACTCAAAGAAACAAAAAATCTGAACGAAGAATCTCATGCAATTTCAAGAATCACATAGGAAAAGAAGACCTGTTCCTCTAGAAGAGCATCCTTTGGAAAACAACTGCAGGATACCAATGAAACTTCAAATTGTTGGTTGCTACCTGTTCTTTGGATGTACCATCAAAGGAAGGAAAGAAGGAACAAAGGAAATTTCGAAAGAAGTAACTTTTTATGGAAAAAGAAATTAAATTTCCCATATTTATCAATTCAAAATATACAAGCAAAAGTAGAAAAGTGCTGAATACCTATGATAAATGTGTAAAACGAGGAAAATATGATTCATTGAAAGGAATTTTTGACATTACAAAGGAAAACGGTGAATGGCTGTGTAGTGAGGATAGAAGGTTATATTATCTGCAAATTGAAAGCAAGAGACAGGTCGGGTATACAACTGGAAAGACGGCCAGTTCCAAAACTATCCATCCATCGAAAAGAAGAAAAGTGTCCTTAATGCCAACTTCAACCAGAGCAACTCCAGTGTCATCGTCAACGTCTGAAGCAGAGACTGAAAGTGAATATCAAGAGTCGTAAAAATCAGATGAAGAATCCACACAAACAAGGAGGAAGTGTAGCAAAACTGGAACTGCAACCAAGTTAGTAATACCTTCCAAGCCAACCTAAAAAGCGGCAACAGTTTGTTGACAATTATCTCAAGATAGAATCAATGTCCAGACTCCTTCCTAATCTGGTATTTACAGATCAACTATCAAAGAAGCTGTTAAACTAAAAAAGAAAATGAAGAAAACGCTACATTTAGAAAACTGGTCATTGCTTTTAGATGGTAAATATCTAAAAGAATGCCAAGTGTTAGTTTTAAAGAATGAACAGAGAGAAGTTAAATTAGAAGCACTCCAATTACCAAACGGAAAAGTTGATACTGTTTGAAAGGAATAACAGCTAATTTAGTTGAATACAATGTATGGAACTCTGTAAAAGATGATTGTTGCTGATATGAGTGTGAACACTGGGAAAAGAAATAGCATTGTCATTAAGTTGCAAAGACTGTTTGCTCAAAAGGGTTCAGAGGAAATGCAATTAATTGGTTGTCAGCATCATATTCTTGGAGAAAAAAAGGCATTCCCCAATATTGAATATACATTTATCCCAGAGCTTCTAAGTAATTATGAGAAATTCCAGGCTAATTTCAACAATGGTGAAGTAAAGATTACTGAATCAGCAGGATGGCGAGATGACATGAAATTTCTATTTCATTTGACCAAAGTTTTACATTTCTTTGAAGAAACCAGAAAATTTCCTACTGTAAAGTTTCAAAAAATACCCAGTTTAAGTAATGCAAGGTGGAATTCTTAAGAAATATTAGCTCTTTTGGCATTTATTCTTCTACTAGAGAAAATAGTTTTGCTTCTCAATGTTTGTCAATTCATCTCTTACAACTGGGCAGATTTTTGGTTTACTGACCAAATATTCAATGCACATGATTATCAGAAATTATGTCATAACCTGTAAGTTCATAAAAGGGCATTGAACTCTGTAAAAAACTTTTGGAGTCAAGAACCATCAACTCTGAAAATTCCCAGAACAAATCAGAGTGCAGAACAGGCAATCAAGTGCCTTCAAGATCTTTATGATGTTTGTATAAAGGAAAAACTTCAGCTTCGATTTATTTTATTTAACAAAACATATTAATTTTTTGTTATGTTTAAAAATTTACAAATATTCAGCACCCTTTTTCTTATACAGTTATTTAAAATTGGAATTAAACCTATGAAGTTAAAAATATGTATTGTTTTAACTTTGTATGTTATCGAATGCCTGTGGTGGCCTCTGTCTTAAAACAGCCTAGTTTTGAACCTTTACATAGAGCAATTTCAATTCAGTAATCTTAAAGATCTATAATTACAATTTTATTCCACATCTCTCTTGCATTTACAAGGATTTAATAAGTGGAAATACTGAAGTTTTATTGTAGTTGAAAAAGACCATAACTCAAATTTCAGACATACTATTTCTGCATTGCATTGAGTCAGCACACCAAGTTTGGTAAAAACTTGAGCAGGTGTTATGAACCCCCACCCCTACAATTTTGCATGATTTGGGTCAAAAGTGGTGATAGATTTCTTAAGTTGGGAGTGACATTTTTTTCAAATAAAGCAAAATAAATGTTAGTTTCCTGACTTTTATAAAATTATTCATCGAATTACAATATAGAGTTATTAGGTTGTGAAAAAGTCATAACCCTATTACATGTACCATCACAATCTTAATTCCATTTTCATCACTACCATCCGACGAACAGGAACGTGAAACTCTGAGTAACAGGTCTGTGATTATTTTGCAGCTTTAATAGAAATATATTACTCTACTTTTGATATTCGAATATATATATATATAACAGAAAATTTTGATGCATTTTCAACTTTTTAGCAATATTTTTCACACACACACACACACACACACACACACACACACACACATATATATGTGAGTGTGAAACACAAGTAAATATTGGTAGATAGGTAGATATGAAATGTAGGGTAACAAAATACATAAAGAGGAAAATAAGGTTAAAGGATAGAAAACTGAGAAAAATACTTCTTACTTTTTATTATCTTTGGTTTTCATGAAGAACAAAAATAACTTTGGTAAATGAAAAATAAAACCAAAACTATCCATTTATTAGATTAGGTTATTCATATAAATATATTCTGTGACAATTGGCTGTTTCTAGGCTACAACTGAACATTTTGCTTCACCAAGACATATCTTGTATAGAATCTATCATCTTTCTTGCTCAAGACGTTGTTAGTAAATCCTGTAGCTTAGATAGAAGAGAAAAAAAGATTAAGATAAGATAACAACTTTTACTGGTCAAAAGGAAAAAAAGGGCTAATATTTTAGAAGAAATAAGAAAAACTAACATCATTTTACTAGATTGTCTCCTTTAGCATAGATTAACATATAATGAGAGGAGGCTTCTGGGGGATATACACTAATAATCTGTTGGAAAAGTTAAGATTGATCAGGCAATGTTTTCCGAGCAGGAATCTGGTCATTATAAATTCCTATAGTTGCAATATATTCTTGTTAGTATTTTATTTCTGTATCAAGGTTACTGAGAGGCAGAAATCAAATCAGTGTTCTCTTAAGATTCTTAACACTACTTAATCCATTCTGAAACACTAAAACACTGTATTAAATACAATCAAATTTATCTAAACTTTGACAGCTCTTTTCCAACATTAATACTCCACACTTCAGAAATGTTGTACTACATTATTTACTATTTATTGCACATAGAGTTCATAGATGTCATAGAGGTCAAAGAGTATTTTGCCATAGTCTCAACATGTCAGTTTTGTAATTCCCATTCAATATTTGGTTAAACCATTTCACTTCAGCTTATTGCTTCTGTAAATTCCAAAAATATTCAATAAGTTGAAGACAAAAAGATTGGCTCTAGCAGGTTGTCTTGTTTCCAGCTCACTACAAGAAGACAAATATGTTAGGTGCTGATCTAATAACTCAGTAAAGTTCATGGAACATCTTCATCTCAGTTCATGTGAAGTGATTAATTCAAATCTAATTAAATTCATTCTTTCATCCCTTTAATTTATATCTATTTTCCTACACTAGCATTGGTGTTGGACAAGTGTTCTTCCTCTTGCCAACCTTCAAGCTCTTTTCTAGTGAGAGATCTTTTTATTCTTTGGGTTTTCAAAAGTGCAGGACAACCATTTATAACATGAGCAAGGAATGTAAACCTCATATCACCATTTCATCCAGATGGTGACAAGCAAAGTTGCAGAATGTCTATAATCACACACATATACACATACACACGTACATATATAAAAAAAAAGGAACAATAAGGTAACAGGCAACAACAAAACATTCGGACAGTTAGATGATACAAAAAAAGGACAGGAAAAAAACAAGGACAAGTCATTTGGAGCTTTCAATCTTCAGTCAAGTACCAGATCATCTTTACAGTTTTGGCCAGTTACTCTCGAGAATGCTCTAATCTGGTCAGCCCCAAGAAAATCTAAGCAAAGATCCCTAGATTCATTGAAAGAAAGCAAGCAAATGTATACGTAAACAAGGATAAAAAACATGGAGAAATGGTACATGATTACAAATACAAACATCAGTACTAACACACGAAACTCTCAGACCTTAAGTCAGTCTGTTACTTCTGCTAAATATTAATAAAATTATCCATATACTCATATTTTGAGTTTTACTTTTCCTGTTTGCACCAACATACCTCATCATCATCATCATCGTTTAACGTCCGCCTTCCATGCTAGCATGGGTTGGATGATTTGACTGTGGACTGGTGAAACCGGATGGCAACACCAGGCTCCAATCTAATTTGGCAGAGTTTCTACAGCTGGATGCCCTTCCTAACGCCAACCACTCAGAGAGTGTAGTGGGTGCTTTTACGTGTCACCCGCACGATATATATATATATATATATATATATATATAATATATGTGTATTGAGGCTACCATTGGTTTCATGTTAAGAAAATATCTTAATATCTCAAGGATTTTTCGAGCCGATCACATGGAGGAATAGTGCTCATTCGTCTGCCAAATGGAGATGAACACCATTCCCTTATATGATCGGCTTGAAAAATTGTTAAGATATTAAGACATTCTCTTAACATAAAATCAATGTTAGCCTTAATACAAAAATAAAGAAATTTTATCCACCAATGTGGTGTTGAGTATTCATTTGCATTGCTCAAGATTTACACACACACACACACACATGTACTTATAAGATGAGGATATAATTTAAAAAATGCTTATATCAGTGGCCTAACGCATAAAAGTTACTGTATAGGTAAAATTAAATTTTTTTAATACCTCTAATTATAAAATAGAATATAAAATAGGATATAACCAGTGCCTGTGCTAGAAGTAGATGTCAAATACATACAATCCACTCTAAAATTTGTTCTCTATATTCAACCACAGGTCGAACACGAGGGAATGAGCAAGAAAATATACAAAAATTTGGGATAACTCCATACCTCGAGATTTCATGTTCTGCAAGAAATTGCTCTGCATTTATCATTAGATGTATACCAATAATATATAAATGAGGAATACATATACCCATCGATAAATACATTCATAGATAGGCATTTCCTGTGTATATATTCCATCTTCCAGCCCATCTCGGCCATGCGGTTAATGTTAGAAATATTACAGGGTAAATGCAGTCCCACACAATAATATATTGACCAAAGAACTTAAAAATTACTTATTCTTATAAGATAGGAATATAATCAAAAAATGATTACATCAGTGGCCTAGTGCATAAAAGTAACTATATAGGTAAACTTAAATTTTTTTTTAAACACATAATTATAAAATATAATTATAATTAAGGGCTATTGGATATAACTAGTGTCTGCACTAGAAGTAGATGTCAAATACCTATAATCCACTCTAAAATTTGTTCTCTATATCCAGTAGCATTTAATTATAAATATATTTTATAATCATATGTTTCAAAAAATATATATATATACTATAGGCTTCCATACAGTTTCCATCCACCAAATTCACTCACAAGGCATTGCTCAGTCAGAGGATACAGTGCAAGACACATTGTCTATGACAATGACTGTTATTCAGATAATAAACTTGAAATAGTTGAACAGTTCACTGCAGGATGTAAGGGGTGCTGTATAAAGTTTTGTTGACAGAAAGGAACACCAACAGAACAATGCTTTTTTACATCAACAAAGTTATCTCTTCATCTATTTAGCATCACTGAAACTAGCTACCAGCATTAAAATCATCGGAGCATTAGAGAAAATGCCTTGTTTATTTCTTCTGGCTTTGTACATTCCGAGTTCAAATCCCACTAAGATCAACTTTGCCTTTCATTGTTATAGAATGATAAAATTAAGTATGAATGAAGTACTGGTATTGACTAATACCCTCTTCTTGTGTCTCATTTAAAACCTGTATTTGCATTTTGTCTTTCACTTTTTAATAGATTCCTCTGGCTCCTTATTACTGATAAAGGATTAATCCAAGAAATAACAGCTAATAATTCTTTTGATGGAAATCAATGAAACACCAGTCATAACCAACTATAATCTAATGACTGCAAACAGTTAACAATTTTAAATATCAAAATAAAGACATAGATATAGCTGTGTGGTTATATACATCACTTAATAAGTATGTGGTTTTGCATCTTGGGCATAGGTTACTACTGTAGCCATAAGTTGACCAATGCCTTTTGAGTGAAATTGGAAGTGAGGAACTTTAGTGGAAAGTGTCTGGCAGAGATCTGTTTTTTGTGACCAAGAGAAAGTAACATTCTGAAAGGCCCATTATTGTCAGGATGGTCAGGTTCTCCCAGTAGGTCAAAGGTATCTTTTCCAACAATGTCAGTGGGTAAACAAGAGACATTGCTGGGAAACTCAAGGTAGCAGAGTCTACTATCAGACATGTGGCTCAACAACACATGCTATAAGAGGAGAACAGAGCTGCCTAGCAAGGACAACCAAGTGGTCATGTAACCCTTAGTATCATGTGGTCCCTAATTGTACTGATTTGAACATCCTGGGCTGCTACTCCAGGAGAATCATTAGTGGGTAGGGATCATTCACTGGCCTCACAATACTGAAGACTCATTAGGGGTTGGGTTTATGAATGTAGTGGGTTGTAGGGAAATGGACCCCTGATCCCAGCATGCAGTTGCTTCCATGGCAGTAAAGTATAGTAAAGTTAGCCTTATCAAAAACACAATACCTCCCTAGTGTTGGGGGCCACAAAAAAAGCAGCCAGTACACTCTGTCAAATTGGTGTTAGGAAGGGCATCAAACAGTATAACCAAGACATTTTTCACTTTTCTCATTGTAAACTTTCTCTCTTTTCCTATATATATATATATATATATATATATATATATATATATATATATATGTGTGTGTATATGTATATATATATATATATATTTACCACATACACTTTCACTCTCTATGAAAGTATATTGATCGTGCTGAATGTGTGTGTGTATGTATGTGTGTATGTATGTGTGTAAGGAATTTCATTAGGATGACAGAGTCATTTTAAAAGGTATGTAAAAGATAATTTATTTTAAAAGTATACTTTTCTGTGGGTAAATATACTTTTTTCTTACAAGCATGCACACACACACACACACACACACAAATTCACTTGATGCGGGCGGGGGCTAAAATTTTAATTACAAAATTTGTTTTGTTGTTGCATAAATTCCACCAATGGACCACTGCATCATCATTCCATAAAATGTGTTTATGGGGAGAAATAATGAAAGTGGAGATTGTAATGGTGATCGCTGATTTCAAAAATACTCTTTAACCTTCAAGGCTTTTCCCTTTGTTTTTAAGTTTTTATACGTTATTTTCAAACGGAAAATGAGACATAATTTTAAAAAATAGTGAAATCTTTTTAAAACTTTTCATTAACCCCTCCCCTCCATAAATCCTAAAATTTGTTTGAAATTCTTTTTAATCATAGTTTTAAAATATGGACTGTCCAAATCTGCAATCTGTTTCTGTTTATAATTTCAAACTAATTTTCAGACGAAAATCTGTGTGATTTAAGGGAGATTTAGTTGTTGTTTCTAGCACATCCTACAACTTTACCTATTTCTATGTCACTCTGACATGTATTGATATTTTCCAATATTTTTCTCCCCATAAACATTAAATGGAATGATGATGCAATGGTCAATTGCTGGGATTTAACCAAAAAAAAAAAAAAATTTTGTAATTTAAATTTTTAACCCCCACACTACATCGAGTGAATCGTGAGTATGTGCGTGTGTGGGGTGTGTGTGCGTGTGTGTGTGAGAAAAAATACATATTTACTAACAGAAAAGTATTGCAAAAAATTTGGCCAAAATTAGCACTGAGTTGGAAAGAGGGGGTTTGAAATAATTCCTAAATTCTCCAAAAGTTAAATTTTTGTTTTAATAAAAAGGCTTCTCCCATTGATTTTAAGTACACAATGTAAAACATTGGACAAAATCGGTCTGCAAGTGTGGGAGGGGAGATTCATAAACTTTCAAAAAATTTTTTCATTAAAAGCTTCACCCCATCATTTGCAAGTGTGTGGTGGAAAAGACTTTTAAAAATCCCAATCGAAAGGAAGAAAATCCAATATATGTAGGTGTGCTATTCCAAAAATCTGTCAAGGTATTTTGTTGTGAAAATTACATTTTAACGACAGGATACTCAGCTAGTATATGTGTGTGTGTGTGTGTGTGTGTGTGTGTGTGTGTGTGTGTGTGTGTGTGTGTGCGTGTGTGTGTGCGTGTGTGTATATGTATATATATATGTGTATGTGTATATGTATTTATATATGTATATGTATAGATATATATATGCATACACACACACACACGCACACATGCACGCATGCACACACACACACACACACATTAAAAATGGGGAATGCCAGTTTATAGGATTTATCTTACGTTTCCCATCCATAAACTAGCCTTCCCCATGTTTAATATATACTGCTCTACATCTTAAAGGTTTGTTTTTTACAAATGAAACGATATATACCAATACGTCCATCTGTTTTCTACATCACCTGTCCTCGTCTGTTGTTTTTTTGTGAATTCTCCCAATACATATCACACGCTCACGTGGTCGCACCACTGGATCCTGCCACCTCTCATCACTTTCTACACTCTTTTGGACTTTATTCTGGAATTTCTACACTCCGGCTGCACCTCTACTGCTTATGGATTACTCTGGATCTACCTATATATATATATATATATATATATATAAAGTAAATGTTAGAGATAATACTTGACAATTGTAAGCACCAGTGTATGCCACTCGTGGTTGAGGTGAATGAATAAATTTATTTTTGTATGAATATCTGTATTATTTTTTCTTCTTAGTATTTTATATTCCTATTTTATTTTATACTATTATTTCATTTTTGTTATGTTATTTTATTATATTGTTTTTAACCACCAACTTAACACTACACACTGAATTGTGGCAAGGTATGGACGGATTCCGGAGTACCGAGAAAATTATGTATAAATATATCAAATTTAGAATTCTACGAGGTATAGGACAATGCAAAATACCAAACGGAACCTCACCTCTTATATCTCATCTTTCTTCCTCCTTTAACGTCTATGTGATATAATTCTTGGGAGAGAATACATTTGCGGCTGAAGATAGCTTTATATTGTCAATTATACACTGATGTAACAACTATAAAGCCTGAAACACGTGTACCGCAGAATCCTTTGTGTTTTTGTTTTTATTTTTGCATTTACAATTTATATATATATATATATATATATATATATATATATATATATATATATATATATATATATATAGTATAATTTGCTCTTCTTTTTGAAGCAGAGCCACACGATCATGAATTGTTGAATTGTGAAAACTTCATTTGTGTGTGTACAATGCATGTGTCTTAGTTGCTCACACACGCATGCCGTTGCAAAACCCTTGACATTGGTTACTTACACACACACACACACATGCACGCACACACACACACAGACACACACATATGTATATAATTAGTGTAACACCTAAACATCATTGTTCATTACATAATCACTAGTTACTTCTGTTTTATTTTATATCCCTACCTGGGGACCTTTAGTCCTTTTACGATGTTTGCTCTACTTTAATTGTCAAGAATATCAAATGATTAAAAAATAAATTACGAAAAATAAATTAAAAAAATAATAACCACAACAGCAACAACAATAACAATCTATTTTCATTTGCTTCCTACAAGCACCACATAAAAACAGATAATAGCTATCATTGTTCTCTAGAAGGATAGTTTTGTTCTCTATCTTTTGTTCTCTTTTATTTGTTTCATTTTCATGTAGAATGGGGAATATGATGTGGTGGTGGTGGTGGTGATTGTAGCACTGGTGTGAGTAATAGTGTATGGGAAGGAGATATAAAATTTAATTGCCAGTGACAAGACTACATCAAAATTTCATGTTTCACTTTAACTAAAATAATAGAGTGGAGAAGAATATGGAGGGAAGTTGTATAAACTTACTGGGAAAATGAGAAATGAAGGAGGATATGGAGGAAAAATTAAATAATAATTGATAAAATGGCAAAAGAAGTAGAGAAAGGAAAAATCACAAAATCATATGCGAGACATTGATTGTTCTCATTAAGAGAAAAGATTGCTAAACCATTAGTTGGCATTGTCTTGAGTTACATGGAATATAAGATGTCGGATGTTCCATAGGGTAGAATGTATGGCACTGGAGAGAGAGAGGGAAGACCCTCCTGTCGTTGTTGTTGTTACTCCATATATTATAGCAGAGAGTATGGGATGGAAGAGAAAGGTAGATCTTCTTTTTCCTACTTTTCAGATACAGTAGTTGTTTTTGATTATGCCCCCGTACATGTGTATGTGTGTGTGTATGGATATGTGTGTGTTGTGCATGTGTGCACATGTGTGTATCATCAATAGTATTGATATGCTAAAGATTTGTTTTTGTACGTACCTGTTATGTACGTCACACTTACTTCAAAGAAGTGGCAAAGCGAGAGAGAGAGAGGAGGACAGAGAGGAAGTAAGAAAGAGGGGGAGAGTGAGAGAGAGAGAAAGGGAGAGAACGAGAGAGAAAGAGAGAGAGTGAAAAAGACAGTGGGTGATGATGGCGTTTGTCTTGTTTTTAAATGTTTCAGAGCGGAAGTAAGAGAGAAAAAGAGAGAAAGTGAAAGAGACGGTGAGTGGTGACAGCGTTCGTTTTGTGTTTTTAAATGTTTATCACATCGCAAGAAAGGTAGATACATAGATACATATACACATTGTTAAATCAAAAGTTGGAAAGAGGGACACAAAGGAAGTGAAAGAGAAAGAGAGAAAGTGAGAGAGACTGTAGATACATAAATCCAAAGAAAAGTTTGTAGATAGATACATACACACAGCAAATATCCGATGTCAATTTCACTTTTCATTACCACACGAGGATAAAATTAACTCACAGACATGCATAACATTAACGTAGTTCTCAGGGAGATTCAGCCTCACACAGAATATGACAAAGCTGGCCCCTTTGAATTACAGCTACAACTTGAGACATATATATGAATGTATTTGTGTGTGTGTGTGTGTGTGTGTGTGTGTGTGTGTGTGTGTGTGTGTGTGTGTGTGTGTGTATAGTTTAGCTTAGTTAAAACATGTTTGCAATAATAAGTGTTGTGTGGTGGAAATAAATGCAATTTCAAAACTTTCATTCATAAATCCGTTTATGAATTAAGGTTCTTTGAATATGTACGATGTATTTTAAGGTTAAATAGTAATTCCGTTTACGTTTGTGTAACCGATATATTTTGGTTGGATTATATAGTCATTGATGTTACATTACTTTCTATATTCTGTAATTGTCACAATCTACTTTTCTAGGCCTGAATTTTTGTTGGGAGGGGGCCAGTTGATTAGATCGACTCCAGCACGCAACTGATATTTAATTTATTAACCCCAAAAGGATGAATGGCAAAGTCGATTTCGGCAGAATTTGAACTCAGAACATAAAGACAGATTGTCATAATATACAGATATTTCTCATGGCACCAGTACACTGTTTACAGATGCTTACATTTTTTATGTTTTCCATGAAATTTTCACGGGTCCAGCTGGTATATATTATATGCAGAGATATATAGGATGTTCATGCTAAGTTTGACAGTTGATATAAAAGGAGAAGGAAACATCTAAAAATAAAAGTATAGAAAAGTAATAAAAACTTCAACTAGACTAGATCTGGGATATAACAGTTTACTCAAAGCAGCCACTCTCAACTTCCACCACAGACTCAAGGCAGCTCTGGTTCTTGGTGGTGCATGTGTTCCTCAGTGTGTCCCTAAGAAGATATTCAAACATCTCCTTGATCATGACCATCAGCTTGGCCTTGGTGTTGCAAGCAAAGTGGTTGGCATGTTTTTCAACTGACCCAACACATAGCCAGGAACTGGAGCTTGAGAAATAGAAATTCTCCAACAATCACTTCTGACTCTTTCTGGGCATATGGCAAGGAGCCACATCCTGCTACACATATGGCCTTCCAGCAGTAACCCTCTTTGACCAGAGATTGACCACAGTCTTTAGCATCTTCACATAGTCATCTTAATTACAACTAAGGCCTTGTTCATCAGTTAGATCAATTCCAGCATGCAAGTGCAGTGAAAATGCCTGCTGTGTCCCTTTATGCTAATGACAGCTTTGCAGTCTCTGTTACAGCTGGTCCATGTCATGTCTTACAACCTTTACCATGTCCATAGAGCATTGAACAGCAGTCATGATGTTAGTATTTTGATATATATATATATATATATATATATATATGTTTCGTATGTGTATTTCGTGTGCAAGATTCTTGATGTGGATACGTGTGTTGAAAGAAATACAATTAAACCTTGGGAGAGGCATTATACCGGTAATAAACACACGCACTGGTTCAGTCCTTTATTAATTTATATAGTTTTTTGTTAAATTATTTCATTGCACTCTTGCAATCTCTTCAGTAACTTGTCTCTCCACTTCCATTTATTTCGAAACAACGCCAAAACAACGCCAGATCATACATTCAAAATAAATGGAAGTGGAGAGACAAGTTACTGAAGAGATTGCAAGAGTGCAATGAAATAATTTAACAAAAAACTATATAAATTAATAAAGGACTGAACCAGTGCGTGTGTTTATTACCGGCATAATGCCTCTCCCAAAGTTTAATTGTATATATATATGTATATATATATATATATATATATATATATATATATATATATATATATATATATATATATATATATATATATATATATATATGTTGTACTTGGGGATGGTCATATTGCCAGTTTAGCCAATAAAAACACACGCACTGTATATTTGGTGTTAATTTACCTCAGCTTTATATTACGTTACATTACATTAATCCTATTTCGGCCAGAGTTCTTTCGTCACACTTCTGTGACCTCATCAGTGGTCCTTTGCTTTCTTCTTTCTTATGTGTATCCCACCTTGCTAACTATCACCCATTTTGTATTTTGTATTCCTATTGTATGTGTCTACGCATGCGTATCCCTCTGTGTGTCTATGTTTTGTAAGTGCATGTGTGTGTATGCGGAGTGCCTGTATTATCTATATCCTTTGTTAATACATATTCGTTTATTTTTGTTTTTATCTATTTATTTGTTCATGTGTTTATACCTACTTCGTTTTTTGTGTTATTTTTTTTTGTATTTAATTTAATTTAACTTAATGAGGCAAATTAACACCAAATATACAGTGCGTGTGTTTCTATTGGCGAAACTGGCAATATGACCTTCTTCAAATACAACATCTGTTTCAACACACGATTTCACATCAAAAATCTTGCAAAAGCAAATATATATATATTCTATTATTCTTTATCCTTTTACTTGTTTCAGTCATCTGACTGCAGCCATACTGGAGCACCACCCTGAAAGTCTTTTAGTTGAACAAATCGACCCCAGCACTTATTTTTGAAGCCTTGTACTTATTCTATGAGTCTTTTGCCAAACCACTAAGTTACGGGAACGTAAACAGACCAACACCAGTCATCAAGTGGTTATGGGTGGGAGACAAACACAGCCACAAAGACACACACATACATAGATATACATATATATATAATATATATATGTATCATCATCATCATTGTTTAACGTCCATCTTCCATGGATAGGGTGGTTGACAGGAGCTCGCCAGGTAGAAAATCTACTCAAGGCTACTGTGTCTGTTTTGGCAGGGATTTTACAGCTGGATGCCCTTCCTAACACCAACCACTCTGCAGAGAGGACTCAGTGCTTTTTATGTGGAACTAGCACAGGCGAAGTTAGTTTCAGCAAGATTTTTACAGCTGGATGTCCTTCCAGATACCAACCACATTACAGTGTGGACCAGATGCTTTTAAAGTGATACCAGCACTGGCAGTGTAGCCAAATGACTCACAAGACAAGGAATTTTGAGAGGGGCAAGGCATTTGTGTCAGATGATGAAAGGTTAGAGTGTAACAGAAATAGAAAGGCAGAAATAAATGTCTTGCTATAGAGGATGCATATGGTTATTCAGTGAGTGAGAGAGAGAGAGAGAGAGAGAGAGAGAGGTAGAGAGTGAGAGAGAGGTACAAGAAAGAGGCCAGAAACAAGTGTGCTGATGTAAAGGTGATACTTGGTTACCGGGTGAGAAGAAAAACAAGAGAAGGAGAGAGAGAGAGTGACCAAAGGGAAAGAGAGTGTAGGAAACAGCAAAGGTGTAAGAGAGAGCAGAAGAGAGATGGTGTAGTGCTAGGGTATACTCACAAGTAACAAGAATATGAGCATAGAGCCTGGTTTGAAAAATAGGGAGTGGGTGTGGAAGTGGGGGTAGCAGTGATACAGTGAATACAGCAGTGAAGGCAAGAAGGCGGGGTTGGAAAACAATCATAATGTATGAGGAGAAAATGTGAAAAAGAGATAGATGCAATTAGAATAGTTGTAGTTTGATTTCTTAGGGTAGAGTGGGTGAAAAATTTTTATTACTTGTGGGTGGGACATAACTCTTCTAGCACTCAGTTTCGTGGAGAGGTCTTCCCTAGGACCTCATATCATCAAACATCTCGGTCTACTGTCATTTCCTTCATGAGCCCCAACATCCTAAGATAAGTCCTCACCATTTCATCCCATGTCTTCCTGGGTCTCCCCCTTCCACAGGCACCATCCACTTTCAGTGACAGGCACTTCTGTATACAACTGTCTTCACTCATACACATCATGTGTCCAAACCAAGGCAGTCTCCTCTCCTGCATACCACATTTAATCCCTCTTATGCCTAATTTTTCTCACAACACAGTTGTGCTTTGTTGGTCATGCACACTGATGTTGCAAATCCAACAGCGCCTACTACCTTCATTCCTCTCCAGCCTTCACATGTCTGCCACAGTCAGAGCTCATGTTGCACTATCATGTAACATAGCTGTTCTCACACAAGCATCATACAAACTACCTTTCATTCTGAGAGAGGCTCTTTTTGCTGCCAACAGTGGTAGTAGTTCTCTGAACTTACTCAACTGAATTCTTATTCTAGAAACAATACTTTCAGAGCATCCACCACCATTACTAATTTGGTCACCTAAATAGCAGAAACTATCTACTACCTCAAGAGAGCCTCCTGGGCATTTGAGAGAGTTTAAGTCCCTCATCACCTTAGTACATATATGACAGTCTTCTTTCAGTTTCTGAGATGGTTAAAGACAGGCTGGAGGTGACTGTAGCAAGTGATAGTGAGAGATATAGGTATAGCTTAAGGACCAGGGTTGGGTTGGGCTATGGTAGAGATATGATGGCATTGAGGGGGATAGAAGATATGAGAAGTATTAAGGATGGAGTATAGCAAAGGGGACCAAGAACAATGGCTGCAGGCACAGAGAGGAGGTGATTAGTAGAAATAGTGAGCAGGGAAGGTAGTGAGAAGTAGATATGGTTCCAAGGGAGGGAGAAGGTAAGTAACCAAAAGAAAACAGATGTAGCATGTAACTATTCCACTCTCAGGTAACTGCAGCAGCCAAGTTGAGCCACAAATTGAGAAGTGATGAGTGTTATAGGATAAAATGAGGGGAAACGCTTAACAAGGCAGAGAGAGCAGATGTGGGGGAGAGCCCCACACATACAAGCATTACCAAGGTGGTTTTAGGCTATCATTTCTGCTGTGGGTCTTCTTGAGTGCAGCAAATCCAAATCATCTTGATCCTATGTCATCTTCTTTGTAAAGGTCAGCATCTTTGAATGGCCTTCAATATTTCATCCCATGTCTTTCTGGGTCTCCCTCTTCCACAAATTCCATCTACTTTAAGTGATTGGCACGTTTTTATGCAACTGCTTTCATTCATATGCATTTTCATGACCAAACCAGCACAGTCTTCTCTTTTGCGCACTATATCTGATTTCTCTTATGCCTAACTTTCTTTCAATACGCTAGCACATTGTTGTGCATGCACACTGACTTTGCACATGCTGTGGAGGATACTAGCTTCATTCCTCTTGAGTTGTCACATGTCCTCTGCATTAAGGGCCCATGTGTCACTTCCATGTAGCATTGCTCCTTGTAACCAAGCAACATTCAATCTTTTTTTCAATCAGAAGAAAAGAGCATTTGTTGCCATCAGAGGTAAAAACTCTCTGAATTTTCTCCATCCTATACTTATTCTAGCAACTTACACTTTCAGAACATCCTCTCCCACTGCTAATTAGGTCTCCTAGTCAACTGAAATTATCTACAACCTCTAAAGAACCTCCTGGGCATTTGTGAAAAACAATTTCCTGTATATCTGTAAACTTTATGGCTACTGTGCCTCATCCACACACAAACACTAGTTTCACCATTAACCTTCCTGCAATTCCACTGCACCTCTTCTGTGTCCACAGCTTACACCGAGTACAGGGAATGGAATTCCTGCTTGCGCCTTTCCTATATATCAAACAGGACCATTTAGCTGAGTTGGGTAGTTTTGTTCATTTTCTTGCTTACTAGGACTTTGGTCTTTGCTAAGGTGTTTTGATTCTAAGATCATCAGCATATAGTAGTTTCCAGAGGCAGCTAGTCTTGAATTTTTCTGTTGTAGCCTGGAGAACAATAAAGAGTAGGAGGAGATTAGAACTGAGTCCTGGTAAATGTCTATTTGTATACTGAATTCGTCACTGTACTTTTGGTTAACTCTGACTTTACTCACATCACCTCTCTATATGTCCTGTACTGCTTTCTCAAGCTACTTGTCTAACCCTAACTTCTTTAAAATCCACCATGTCACAGACAGAGTGGAGTACTCTGTTGCCAAGAACAATGGTTTATTCTTAGCTAAAGCTTCTCCTGAAGTTGTCTGACTAAGAAGATAGCATCAGTAGTACAAAGCTGAACTGCTTTTCATGTAGTCTAATTGCGTTTCTAATTAATTGGGCTATTTCCTTCTCTGTAACTTTCATGGCCAAGTCCAGAAATTTGATACCACTGTAATTATTTCTATCTAAAACTCTTCTTTACTCTTGTAGCAACTGACTATAATACTGCTACACAAGCAATTGAGTTGATGTGCTATAAAAGCTGTTGAAAGGAAGCCACCGAAATGGTGCATATTCTCTCCTGATGACCCCAGAAATCTTCTGGCACCTGGTGTTTGGAGCTTTTGACTGACTGCATTTGCACTAGCAAGTTGTTTCTGCATCTCTACAGTTGACTATACGATATCCTTCTCCACTAGATATTTTAAACATCTCAGTTGTGATTTCTGATCAATTAGAAGCTTCCTTTGTCTTCAGAGTCTTAATTGCCTTACTATGATATTAATGTCAACTAGGATTGCCAGTCCCACTCTTGGGTTTACATTGGGAAGACTTCCTTTCTCAAATGCATTCTCCACATTTAATGACTTTTCTTAGTAGTACTTCTATGCCTCTTTTTACTTTTTAGAGTCACAGAGTGGAAGCATACCATTATCCATCCATACACTCTTCTCTCCCACAGCATCTTGATTCTGTCTGATATTTTGTCTAACAATCTAGAACACCTCAAATCCCTGAATCTTTATGCTGTAAGACATCGGCAAACCTCCTCTTTTCTTCTTCTACCCTTACTAGATAAACTTGTCACCTAAATTCCCTCCTACTTACCAGATGTAGTTCTTTCCTGCCTCCATTTTCCAAATCATTCTCAGCCCATCTCTTCAATTATATGACCTCCACCACTCGTGTGTGTGTGTGTGTGTGTTTATATATACATATATATGTATGTTAAAAAGATGATGATGATGACGAAGCATGTTTGTGTATGTGTACATGTAATAATGTAACTGATAATTTAATGATTGTGTGCCATGCAGATAAAATTATCAAAGTAATTAATGTCAGTGATTTATTAATATGCTAATTATCTATGCCTACTCATACATAATACATCTTTTAGTGGTTATACATTCACCACTTCAGCTCTACACTGCAATGTATATTTCACCATCTACAGCAGGGGTGCCCAATACATCGATTGCAATTTACTGGTCTATCTCAAAGGCAATGTGAGTAGATCGCATGGCATTAAAAAAACATAGATGCCATCACCATCTAATTTGTCACTTGATTGACATACAGGGCAGCCAATTTAACATCTGACCTTTTCTGACACATGCATTACCATGCATGTGCATACAATAGTGCTAATTGCTGTGAAATCCTTGCAAGCTACCAAGTTACCTAGTTAGTTGCCAATTTATTTCTTCTAAATTTAAGAAAGGGCATAAAAATGAGTGGGGGTGCTGGACCAAGTAAGAAACCAAAAATCTACCACTTCCATATGGAATGGGAGGGGGACTTTTTTTCACAATGTCAGATTCAAAGTGCATTTGTCTCATCTGCCAGTCTACCATTGCTATTCTGAAGAAGGGAAATGTAGAGCGGCATTTTCGGACTGATTGTAAAAACTATGACACTGATTTCCCTCTGAAAAGCGAACTGAGAAAGAGAAAAGTGAAGGAACAAAATTCCTAGTTGTCCAGACAGCAGTCATTTTTCACACAGCTAACTTCAAAAGCAAAGGCAGCGTTCTGTGTGAGTCCCTTCATTGTTAAGAATAAGAAATCCTTCCAAGATGGAGAGATGGTAAAAAAGGCATTCATTGAAGCAGCTGACTTATTATTCTGAGACTTTAAAAACAAACCAGCTATCAAGAAGTATGGTTACATGGCGCAGTGAAGCCATGGGTGAGGATTTGACCCAGCAACTTTGGAAACACATTGTGGACTGCATGTGTTTCTCACTGCAGTTGGATGAGTGTACAAATGTGAGTGACATGGCCCAGATGTGCATTTTATTTGGATGGTGTTTACCGATATGACTGCAAAAGAGGAGCTGTTAACAGTTCTGCCCCTGAAAGAACACATACGAGGTGAGGACATATTTCAGTCTTCCAAAAACTTTATCGAGAAAACCCAGCTCCCAGTGTGCAAATTGGTGTCCCTCACCACAACAGAATGCCTGCGATGGTTGGCCGGTCAAATGGATTTATTGCCAAGTGCAGGGAGGATGATGCTTTCCTGGACTTCCTCAATTACCACTGCATAATACACCAGCAAGCATTATGTGCAAAAGTGCTCAACATGAAAGAGATAATGGATGTAGCAATGAAGATCACCTGTTCTATTTGTGCCAGATCTCTACAAAGATGGCTATTCTGTGCTCATCTGGAGAAGGCTGACTGCGACCACTTTGAGTTGTTGCTACACACTTATGCAAAATGGCTTAGTCGAAGAAAATTCCTACAAAGATTTTGAGAGTTCTGTCCGGAGATTAAGGAGATTTTCCATGAAGCTAAACATGCAGAATACAACCAACTAAATGATGATCAGTGGCTGCTAGACTTGGCATTTTTAATCAATCTGACCAACATGTTGCATGACCTTAATGTAGAGCTGCAAGAAAAAGACAAAACTGTAATCAATATGATGAGCTCAGTTAATGTTTTCAAACTAAAAATGCAACATCTCTCCTCAAAGCTGCAGTGTCATGATTTGGCAAACTTAAAGAACCTCACGTCAGAGCTAGAGACCCAAGGGAAGGCATGTGTGCAACTTGACAGTGCACACTGCACTGAGCAGATCGATAATTGTCTGTCAGAGTTTGACAAACGCTTTCAAGACTTTGCTTCACTCAAGCCAGTTGCTACATTCATGTGCTACCTTTTTCAGGAAGATGCTGAGGTTGATCCACTTGCATCAAAAATTGCAACATTGTTTCACCTGAACTCTTCTGGAGTGGAGGATGAGATTTTGACACTACAGGCTGACATTCAACTGAAGTCCAGGGTCCATGGACAGTTCTGGAACTTACTCACAGAAGAAAAGTACCCCAACATGAGGAAATGTGCCACCTCCTTGACTGCATTGTTCAACTCTACTTATTTATGAGAGTCAGCCTTTTCCTACATGAAAATTATTAAGTCCAGATACCATTCCACCATGACTGATGATAATTTGGAAGTGTACTTGAGGCTAGCTACCAGCAGCTACTGTCTGGACTATGCATCTCTGGCTGATTCTATTCAAGGCAAGTCATCAGAGTAAGGTAATGACAAAAAATGTACAGAGTTGTATTGTGCAGTATGGTTTCATGCAGTTATGCAAGGTACACCAACATATATTGTACATATAAAGAATCTTCGATATATTTATAAATAAATATATGTTTTGCATTTTTATAGTAGATAGATCATTTTGACTTGGTCATTTCATAAGTAGCTCGCATGCTGAAAAAGTATGTACACATCTGATCTACAGATTTGTTTCTCATAATTGATTAAAATAACTTTTACAGAGATGTACTTGCATAGCAAGTGACCTGAATTGAGATTGTGTGCTGGAACGAAAACAATTGCAGCGTGGAAAGTGTTTATAAACCATTCAAGAAACACACAAAAACCATTAGATTCAATTCAACATTTAAATTTAATTTCCCAAAATATTTTCGTCGCTTTGAGACCGCGACATGTTCACTGACAAAATTCCCTGCTGATGCAGCACGGACTTTTGTCAGTGAACATGTCGCGGTCTCAATGCGACAAAAATATTTTGGCAAATTAAATTTAAATGTTGAAGTGAATCTAACGGTTTTTGTGTGTTTCTTGAATGGTTTATGAACATCTTCCACGCTGCAATTATTGATTAAAATAACATTCGTTATTTAAGTTATTTGTAATTTGTTATTTGATGTTCTTCATTAATAAACTGCAAAGTGTTCAATATAGACATTATGTGTATGTCTCCAGACAACTACCCTCCATCAAATCAACATTACCTGTACAAGTTCACAATGTGCTGCATGTCAGATGCTAAAGTGATTGTAGAGCAAAGTGAGATAAAGTGTTTTGCTCTACCCAGTCTGAGCATCGAACCCATGATCACATAGTTTGCATATAACACCTAAACCACTAGACCATGCACCTGCACACACACACACACACACACATATATATATATATATATATATATATATATATATATATATATATATATATATATATATATATATATATATATATATATATATATATATATATATATATATATATATATATATATATATATATATATATATATATATATATATATATATATATATATATATATATATATATATATATATATACACTGACACACACACATATATGTGTATACGTATGTCATTATTCAGTTTTAGTTCAAGATTTCTTGCCAATAGCGAAAGAGTTGGTTTCTAACCTAGTTCCAAGGCTCCTTCATTGGAATTCCAACAACAACAGGGTATGTATGTATGTATATGTGCAGATTTGTATGTTTTGTTTTACGTGTGTATTCTCATGCATATAGCTGCATATCTAGACATGCTTATATATTTAAATGATAAACTTTTGGTAAGTTTTACAGACTTTTACAGTTCCAGTGATGGCCTGGATCTGTAGTTTACGAATCAGCTTTCGTCTTTCTGATTTTGAGAAACTTAATTTCTCAAGATTGGTATTTAGACAGTGCGTTACGTATCCCAGAGCCCATATAAACCTGAACTTCTAATCTGGATAGAGTAACTGCAGATTCCTCAATAGTTCAGTGTAGGTATTCTCTTTATCAGTGATCTTTAGCTTTATACTAACATCCATTGGGATGCTATTTTCCACAACTGTACAGTTTCTCTTCTCTATCTTTAATCATTATGTCAGGTCTGTTATGTTTACATTTTATTGGGGCTTTCACTTGAACATTCCACCAGTGTTCTTTTTTATTACGAGTGACTATGACTTCCACCATACTGTGCATTCTTATCACTTTGTCCTCACGATAATCCTTCTGACGGATCTCGTTATACAGTGTTCTAGCTACAAATGATGACATTTTTAGACAGCTGCTTATGAGGCAGGCAATATTTTTGATGTTAACTCCACAAAGTCTGCATTGGTTGTTACATTTGCTGCTTTTCCTACATCACTGTCCCTTCTGTGCATCAGGTATTTGGTTAATATTTCCTGTTCTTGGATTGCAAACACATACTCTTCAAAATGGGGGATAGTAATCCAATTGTTGGTCCATGATACGCCACTTTTATGATCAACGTTACTATTATCTTGGAGCTTTCTACTAACATATCCATGCATGGTCTTCTGCTGATATACGCTCATCCTTTCATCTGATGATACATTGTAGTAAAGTCAGGTGATTTCTTTGGACATGCAGGAGTGGCTGTGTGGTAAGAAGCTTGCTTCCCAACCACATGGTTCCACAGTCTCACTGTGTAGCACCTTGGACAAATGTCTTCTACTATAGCCTTGAGCCAACCAAAGCCTCGTGAGTGGATTTGGTAGACAGAAACTTGAAGAAGCCCATCATCTATATATATATATATATATATATATATATATATATATATATATATATAATTATGAGAAACCAGTGGTCTACCGTTGAGTTAAATGTTTTTAAGAGATAAATTTTGAAAAGCTGCATTCCCTCGCTTTCGGTAAATATGTTGCTTATTTTTGGTAGTTTTTTTTACTTATTTAGTCCCTCGATAGCGTGAGGCATTAATACACAGTTAATGCCCTTTATATATAATTAAGTATATCTATGAAGAAACGATGAATATTTTCATTACGAAATTTTTCTTTATTTTTTCATTATGAGGTTTTTTTCACACTGACTACTTGATAAATTCTTATAAAGAATTTATCCTATATTATATTATATATATATGGACCGAGACCTTTGGAAATGTGCTGTGCGTGAGAAGACCCGGCAAGCCAAGTAAGATCGTTGCCAGTGCCCCTGGACTGGTTCTTGTGCGGGTGGCACATGAGATGCACCATTTTGAGCGTGGCCGTTGCCAGTACCGCCTGACTGGCTCCTGTAGGATTTTCGAGCGAGATCGTTGCCAGTGCCCCTGGACTGGCTTGTGCGGGTGGCACATAAAAGACACCATTTCGAGCGTGGCCGTTTTCGTGCGGGTGACACGTAAAAGCACCCACTACACTCTCTGAGTGGTTGGCGTTAGGAAGGGCATCCAGCTGTAGAAACTCTGCCAAATCAGACTGGAGCCTGGTGTTGCCATCCGGTTTCACCAGTCCTCAGTCAAATCGTCCAACCCATGCTAGCATGGAAAGCGGACGTTAAACGATGATGATGATGATGATGATAGATATATATATGTGTGTGTGTGTATGTATAAAAATAATGTGTTTTGAATGGCACAACAATGCACTATAATAATAACAATGGACTATAATAACTGTTATAATTTAATCATCCATAGTCTGATATAATATTTCGGAATATAAAAATTCCTTCTTCAGATATCCCTAGGAATTGATCAAGTCACTGCTATAATTGGTTTACCAACGGTTTTGTTTTTTTCCAGAAGTGTCTCTCCAGTGGTCTCACAAAGCTTCTTCTGGAATTCCTCATGAGAGGTGTGTGAGGGCAGCCATGTCTCAAGCTCGTGTGTGCTGGCACATCCGTAGCGCTGCTGTTAAGTTATGTATTATACATGCAGTTTCCTTTTTTTTCTCCTTTCTTCTTTTGTTATAAATAATACACGAGCATGTTATCAAAAATGAACCTTCACGCATCCAGATGTAGCTAAATAATACATTAACTGCCAACCTCCAGCCTGCTGTTAATTTGGGGCCCTAGTCTGTTTATGAGGATAACTTCCTTAATTCTTAGATTACCCAAATCTCTTTCACTGGTCTCAGTTGTGACTGTTATGCTTTTGTCGGTGTTCCGGCATCTGTCTAGACATTTTTGAAGGAAGAGGGTCTCGTGTTCAGATGTTCTTTGATGAGAACAAGTGACAGTCTTGTTGTACTACCCACATAGAACTTATTGCATCTGTTACATTGTATTCTATACACAACAGTTACCCATTGACATAAATCTGTTTGCTAGTGTGCATTGATTGCTGTCCCTTGCTCGTTTCTTTTCAGAAAGGGGCTGGAGTGGGCTAGTTGTAGGTCTAGTCCTTCTCTTCTTATGGCTCTTTGGATGGCTGTAGTTATCCTCTCGCAAAAATGGAGTATTTCAAGGAAGCATATGTTGCTGGGTTTTCTGTGTTCAGCTTGTTGGTTGTCTTGGGTATTTAAGCTGATTTACAATGGATATAGGGTACCTGTTGGTTTTCAGTATTTCTAGGAAGCATGTAGTGTGGGTCACCTTGTCTTCTGTCTTGCTGTACTTGCTCTGGATGCATGCAAGTTAATTTCTGGCGTATCCTATTTTGACACCAAGTGAAAGTGCTGAACTGTACTGGACAAACATATCTCTGCTGGCTGCTTTCCTGTAGAACTCGGTGTGGATCTCTTCTTCTTCCGTTATTTTCAGTTGGAAGTCAAGAAGCGATAGTGATCCAGTATTGTTGGGATGTTCTAGAGTGAACTGTATCTTTATGTCCATGTTGTTGAACATTGTGAATATTCTGTCAGCCTCTTCATGGGAGGATGTGAGTATGAGAATGTCATCTACATACCTGGTGAAGAAGGCACATGAGCGGCAGATGATGAGTGCTCGATGTTCCAGATGGTTCATATAAGTGATAGCTAGTAGACATGAGAGACTGGATCCCATGGGGAAACCTGTTGTCTGTTTGTATATGTTGTCATGGAAAGAGAAGTAGGTGTTGTCCACAATGATGGACAAAAGTTGATGTATATCAGCTGCGGTAAGTCCAAAGCAGTGGACTATGCAGTCTGTCAATAGGCTGACCGCTGATTGTGCTGGCACTGTTGTGTACATTGAGACAACATCAAGATTAAAGGCTTATCTGTTTTGCTTGAGTTGGTCTGGGGCTAGTTGGTGCAATCTTTTGATGACTTTGTTGGAGATCTTGATGTGTCAAAGAAAGGTGGAGAGTATGGGTTTCAGGATGTGAGAAAGTAGTCAGGATATTTTATATAGAGGTCCTTCCACACTGGAGACGATGGGTCTAGTCTGGATCGTGTTGCTATTCTTTTGTGTTTTAATGAGGTGATAGAATCTGGTTAATCTGTTCTTGCGATGAAATAGTTCTTGTATTTTTTATGTAGTTGTCTCTGTCTACAAATGTCTGTCCATGCTGTGTTAATTCAATCCTGAATCCTGGTCACAGTTGTATCTGTCACTTCAGAATATAGTCTGTCATGGCTTAAATGTTCTAGTGCCAGTCTATTATATATTTCACAAGAAATCACGCAGATTTCTTACCTTTTATCTGATGCTAAGTAGATAAGGCTTTTGTTTCTTAGTTTTGTCAATGTTTTATGTTGCGCCTTGGTTAAGTTTGGTATTATTTTCGATTCCTTCCTTATGATGTTGGAGATAGACTGTTTTAGCCTGGATAGTTTGTGGATGAGTTCTTGGTTGGTTGAGGGTGGATGGAGTGAGTGGTCTAGTTGGTATGTGGGAAATTTGCCGAGTGTGTTGTTCTTTATCACTGATAGCCATTTAAGTAAGTAAGCTGTTCAACAAAAGTTGGCTTCCAGGTCGAATAAAGTTTTCTTGTTCAGCTGTTGGCTCAAGATAAATTTGTATTTGTGCGTCTGTGCTTGTCCCCACCGCCCTGCCACCATCACTTGACAACCAATGTTGGTGTGTTTACATCCCTGTAACTAAGCAGTCCGGCAAAAGTGTCTGATAAAATAAGTACTAGGCTTACAAAGAATCAGTCCTGGTGTCAATTTGTTCAACTAAAGGCAGTGCAGCAGTATGGCCACAGTGAAATGACTGAAACAAGTAAAAAAATAAGAGAATGTATTTAAGGTTATCAGACAAGGAATGCTGCTCAAAGAGCTGCTTTCCAAGTCTTATGTGGTTATCAGCTTCATGTGTACAAACTTGGTCAAGGGATGCACTTCGATACTTGGTGGTTAAAAGATGTTGCCTAAGGGATATAATACGACATTCAAAGGTAATCTGGATCAATGTTAAGCCTCTGCCACCTTGTTTTCATTTTAGGTAAAGGCAGTCTACATCATATTTGATGTGAAAATTATGTGTGCTTGTTAGTATCTTCTGGGTTTTCACATCAATGGCTCAGATCTCATCAAGCGTCTAGTCAAGCAGCCCAAAAGTTGGTGTGAGTACTGGCACTGCAAACACATTGTGGGCCACTGTATGTATGCATGTATGCGTGAGTGTGTGTTTGTGTGTGTGTGTATGTGTGTGTGTGTGTGTGTGTGTGCATGCGTGCGTGCGTGTGTATGTGTATGCATTTATATATAATCATGTTTTATTCTTTGAGTGGATTTTGTTGTTTGGACTGTGGTCATGTTGATGTATAACCTCAAAGGGATGTAGCTACTCACATCTAGATTTGGATTCCAGTGACAAATATAAGAATGGAAAGATAAAATCCAACTTTCCATGAAAGGAGATAATACAAACTGAAGTATATACCAGATGGTATTTTTTATTTTATGTAGCTGTCATTAATCCATTGAGCTACAAAAACCTACACACAAGACTTTGTTTATCCCAAGATAAGGCTATTGCCTTTCCATCATATTGTGAAACCAATAAGACACATGGTTTGGGGTAGCCACAGTCTACTAAACTCATGCTTATTTTTATTTTTCAATCTCTTTACTATTTTTCTAATTGATTAAGATACCCCTCCCCAGCCGTCAAAAAATGTCAGTTTACTCTTCTACTCTTTTATTTGTTTCAGTCATTTGACTGCGGCCATGCTGGAGCACCGCCTTTAGTCGAGCAAATCGACCCCAGGACTTGTTCTTTGTAAGCCTAGTACTTATTCTATCGGTCTCCTTTGCCGAACCGCCAAGTGACGGGGACATAAACACACCAGCATTGGTTGTCAAGCAATGCTAGGGGGACAAACACAGACACACAAACACACATACATGTACATATATATATATACATATATACGACGGGCTTCTTTCAGTTTCCGTCTACCAAATCCTCTCACAAGGCTTTGGTTGGCCCGAGGTTATAGTAGAAGACACTTGCCCAAGGTGCCACGCAGTGGAACTGAACCCGGAACCATGTGGTTGGTAAGCAAGCTACTTACCACACAGCCACTCCTGCATTGATTTCTTAACTTAAAATTGGACTGTGAAATAGGAGGGAGCTTGAAATGTTGTTATCTTTAGTAAATTTGCTCTAAGATTTAAATGTAAAAGTCTGATAAATACCTTGGCATGATTTAAATCTCCATAGTTTGTCATATGAAACACATCTGAGAACAAAATATATTTCAGTGACACCTGCTGGTATTTCATTGATTTTTTTACTGATAATTCTTTAGTTTTGAATGCACACACACCTCACTCATACTCATACACACACATATATATATGTACATGCCTTCCCAAGATGCCTTCTCAAGACTAACTTTCACAAGCATGTGGAATAATAAGTTAAATTCACATGAGTACTTAACATATTGTTGACCTTGGAGCAACAAAGGGAAAATTAAATCGCTCAAAAACTGAACTTATGCATATAAATTAAAACAAATTAAATGGTATGCTATTAAACAGGTCACTGTTTTCTCTCTCTCTATCTATCTGTATATCTATTTATCTATCTATCAATCTATCTATCTATCTGTTAACTTATCTATTTATGGATGAAAAATATATTATTTATCTTTTGAAATGCTGCATATAAAACAAGAGTTATTTGTTTCAATGTATCAATAATCAATCTCCTCACAAATATTTATTATGCTGAAGGTGCAGGTATAGCTTTATGATTAAGAAATGTGCTTCCCAACCACTTAAGTTTTGGCTTCAGACCTATTGCATGGCACCTTGGACTCATAGCTCTGGGTCAAACAAAACCTTATGAGTGGATTTGTAGACAGAATTTGAAAGAAGCTTGTAAAGAAACATTGAAGGAACGACTGATTTGATAAGAATTCTACTCTCAGCCAGCTACTGAAAATGAAACAAGCTTTTCATGAAAAGATTTCGTGCAAGTTCCCTTGAGTACAGCCTTGTACTGAAAGAACTTATAAGGGATACAAGGAATACAAAGCAACATTACAATGGGAACTCAGTAGAATTAAGAATGAGAGGTGGTTGAAAGTCCCATCTGGCATTCAAAGATCCAATGATGCAAAGAATTTGAAGCTGTTTTCTGTTCTACATGAAGCATTTGGCTTAGTAACTTCTATGGTAGTTCCTCTGAAGTCCAAGGACATCAGCTACTATAATCAAAGAACCAGTGCAGTCTCCTGCACTCCTGGCATGAACTCCTGCAGTCATAAAGAACTCCTGTAGTCCTGGTATGAACACTTCACTGATTTATTTAACAATCCATCACCAATTAAACAATATGTTATAGAAAGTCTCCTTTGATGCCATACAGAATTCACAATGGGTTGAATATTATCTTATGGTGAGGTGAAAAAGACTCTCAAACAGATAAACACTGGCAGAACACCTGACTGAGACGGTCTTCCTGTCAAACTGCTGAAGGCTGGAAGCAAAAGTTAACACATGCAATATTTAACTTCATCACCAAAAGCTGGACTGGCCACGTAGCCATGGGGGCTATGGGGGTGCTCAGCACCCTCAGTTAGAATCTCAGCCCCACTCCCTGCCGCCTTCTCTTTTCTCATAAGCAATATCTGAAGCCATCAAAGATGCAATAAATTGAATTTCTTTTGATTTAGTAGTTTTTGATAGGAAAACGTGGGTAAATTAGAGCTGGTCAAAGTGTTTGTTGTAGCTGCAATTGTTGTCACAGAATTAGTTGCTGACCCGGTCATCAACTGTGGGTTGAATTAATGAATGGCTAACGCTGGGTCAGATGTTGTTGTTGCGGTGGTGGTGGTCGTCATCGTGGTGACGGCAGTGGTGGTGCTGATGAGTGTCGTTGTTGCTGTTGAAAAGTATGTGAAGAATTGTTGCAAAGAATTGTTGCTGTAGTCAAAGATTTATGGTAGTGAACACATCACTTACACACGTATATATATGAACAGAGACGGACATTAAAAAGTCATTTTATTTCTACTAGTCAGAGAGGATTATTATTCGCGAAAAAGGACAAAATTTTTGAAATTTCCCAAAATATACATTCAGAAAGGATTTTTCAGGTGAGAACTTTCACTGAATAATTTTTCTTACTCTTTGAACAAATTTTATACTGAAATTATTTTGTGTTTAACTAAAAAAAAAGCATAACTTTGAAGAAATTGGAAAAAAAAAATTGCTTGAACTGAAATTTCTTACGAGTTTAATTTAAAAATACATAAATTTGCTACGATATTCTACCTTAGAATTAATTATTGCGTACATCAGTGCCCAAAAATAATGAATCACTACCGAAAAAGAGAACTGAAGCAATCGTTGCTAAATTTCCAATCTGATTCATCTAATAATGCTAAACAAGAGAATTGCAAACGAAGTTTCGCAGCTGAAAGGAAGTCTTGCAAAGTCTTTGACACACTCATTGGATGATCTAGGACAGGTCGACTGCCAACCAATGCAGCCAGTTCTAGCAAAGTTTGATCCAAAAATTTATGGAAATCAGAGACGTGACTTCTCATCAAGCTGGTATACTGGTCGTTTATGGTTAGAGTATTCTCTTTCAAAGAAAGCCTTGTTTTGTTTTGCGTGTCAGCACTTTAATACTTCTGCTCAAGCTGATACTTGTTTTATTACAAATGGATATTCTAATTGGCATCATGCAAAAGAAAAAAAAACTAAGGTTTAAATAAGCACGCAAACTCTGCATCCCATATCCAGGCTATGGTAACATGAAAGGAACGCCAATAGTGTTTATCCACAACAACATCCGTGTCTTCAATCTTGCAAAACGATCAGTTGAGCAAAAACCGTTATTATATCAGTTCCATTATTGATATTGTTCATTCTCTTTGTGCAAACGAATTTTCAGGATCTTTAATTGGAATATGACACGCAGCCTTGTGGTCTTTTTATGAAATTATTCCAGTACACATTAGAGAAAGACTCAAAGCTAATGGAATGTTACAGCACAATTCCAAAAAATGCGACCTACACCTCAGCAGCAATGCAAAACGAAAGCATCGAATTGGTGAGAAGACACACAGTCAGCCTCGTGGTCGATAAAATAAAATGTTCCGATGTTCCTTATTTTATGCTGAAATGTGACGGAACGCATGATTTGAGTTATACTGAAAATCTTGCAATTGTATGGTGCAGCATTAACATTTGGATCTAGCACAGCTACATGAGAATCATCATTTTCGACACTAACTCAAATTATGACACCCTTTCGACAAAATATGAAACACCAGCGAAAATCAAATCTCATGATACTTGCTTTCCTTAATAAATACAAATCAAGTATAGACAAGGACGATTTTCTTAAATCTTTTGCTTTGCATTGCTGTGGATTGTAGTTGTATTAAATAACAGTTCTTGTACGACATAATAAAATAATACATTAAGTCCATTTATGAAATAGTACTAAATGCCTGTCCGCTCACCGGTACTACCCGAACTCCCGAGTCAACACATTGCTCACGAGCTGCATGTTGCCAAGAGATGGCTCCCTAGATGCAGAAATACATCAATGCATTCAGAAAGCATGTATAGTATTTGAGAATTGGCAAATTGGAGCATCACCAACAAGACTAAATTGAGTATTTACAAGACTTGTGTACCAATGACTCTTCGTTGAATCCTTCTGAAACATAGACACTACACAGTAGGCATCTCAAACTGCTTGAGTGCTTTCATCAAAAATGCTGAAGACACATACTCAACATCAAATTTCAAAGTAAAACACCAGACACAGAAGTCCATGCAAAGGCAGGATGCACAAGCATCCAATTACTCATCATATCTACTCAGATGCATCAGGCAGGCTATGTTGTGCATATGAAAGATAGAGCTGTGCACTGGAGAGTGTCCTTGGCACATAAACATAAAAAAGGTACATAAAAAGCAATCTGAAGGAATTGCAAATCAGTGTAAAGAACTAGGAAGCTTTGGAAGGAGCTGAGTGCAGGAAGCATATAAGGACATGCTGTAAAATTTTTGATGCATGAAAACCTAAAGTGCTGGCTTCAGAAAGGCTGTTACCAGAGACTCAATGGGGACATAAAGTGTCAGAGGTGTGAAGCATGTGGCCAGGTACTCCTATCCAAGGTTGGATGTATCAACCATCTGAAATCCCATGAAAGATCAACTGTGTGCAACATCTTTCCTCCTAGATTGAGTGACGACTCAATGTGTGTAGTGAAAGGGCTTACAAGCCAATTTTGGGTCTGAAGAGACATATAGCAGTTTGCAGGGATCATATCTCATAAAGTGATCCAATCAATTCAGTGGAAGTTACAACTTTTGTCAGTTACTTATGCTTCAAACGATGCAGATCTACAGCAGGACTGAATAGTCATCTAAGAGGTCATAGATGGAATGTCAGAAATGTCATTGACAATAAGGAAACTCAGAGAGACAGCATTCATCTGTGAAGATGGAGCAATCACCATGTGTGTGTGTTTGTGTGTGACTAGTATGTTTATATGCTTCCCTCATGTTTGCTAGTTTGCAAACAGTAGCTTCTTGCCAGTGTCATTGGCTTGCAGTTCACCACAAAAGGATATCAGGATTTTCCGACATGTCTTGGCATGTTGTTTGGTATTTGTAAACAAAAAGCTTCTTAAACAATGCTGTTTGTTTCCAGTCCCTCCCATAAAACATATTTGGACTGTTGGCTGTTCAGTAAATTGAGAAATTATTAACCCATATGGAAAGAAGTGGGGGTTCGTAACAGGAAGGACATACAGCTGTAGAAAAAAAACTCTTCCTCAATGCACTTTCGTCTGACCCCTGTAAGCATGAAAAGTAGATATTAAAACACTGATGATGATAACGAATTGAAGGGATTTAGAACACAAAATCAGGGGATCATTGGGCAAACAGTTTACATTGTTTGACATAACAAATAAAGTGAAGTAAGGTAGACTAGGTCAAACCAGGATAGTTGTTCTTTTTGTACACTCCTGTCCCTGATATGTCTCTGTCCTAGCATGGTGTTTTGATGTAAATGAGGTTATCAATAGTTCAACTATTTTAAAGCACCTCCTTTTTATCAAAGCTCAGAATTAAAAATGGAATTACAAACTTTCAACAACTTTTTCCATTTCTGCTGATCATCGAATGTCAGATTTTCATTTACCAAGAATACAAACTTAAAAAAATAAATAATGTATGAATCGTTAAATGAAAAAAAAACAAAAAAAAAATAATTGCCAGAAGACAGATTAAAGAAAGAATTTTGTGTTTGATTTTCTTTTATAATTTTTGTCAGGGAAAGATAGCAAATTAGTTTGACTGAGAAGAATTATCTGTCTTATTGCTTTGTGTGTGTGTGTGCACGTGTGTGTGCACATCAGTGTGATTAAGTTGGCATTTTTAATGTGTAAGCTACTAGCAAGAATGTCCCTCTTTGAAACATATCAAAGGTTAGTCTTTCATTCATTTTGTTTTTAACCTGAATTGGCAAAGCAACTTTGTCTAATAAAATGCTTGATAATTTTGTCTGTTAGTAATTGTTGCTCTTGTTGTTATTTGTCGATGTTGTAGTGGTTGTTGATATATTTGTTGTTGTTGTTATTTTTCTTCCACCTCTTCCTCCCATTTCTCCATACATGAAATCATTCCTCACTCAGTTTCTTTCTCTTCCATGCTTCATCAGACATGACATGCGTTACACCAGGTACTGCTGCCAACAAAATATATTGTTATTACCATTCCTAACGACTCCACCACCACTACCTCAACCACTGCAATTGCAGCTATTGTTGCTACTCTGTTATGGTCATCATTTCAAGGAATAATGAGGACACAAACTTTTCCACATATGCCCTTTTATAAGAGTAGATCTACAAATCTCTATAATGGATCACTCTTTCTCTGCTGTCTTCTCACTCAACATATGAATGAGTGTGTGTGTGTGTGTGTGTGTGTGTATGTGTGTGTGTTTGTGAGGAAGTCTTAACAAATGGCATGTCATGGACCAATAAATCTGGTGAAGCTAATTCCGCTCTATACCTGACCACAGTTAATTTCTTCTAGAAAGAGAGACAGATAAGCAGCAAACGAGATAGAATAGGATCACCCACCAGGGTTGATACGTACAGTAACACTTTTATCCTACATGACTGGTGTTTTAGTTATTGAGCCCTGAAAAGATGAAAGACAAAGTTTAACCCATTGGTGTTGGAACACAAAGTGAAGATATCAAAAGCACATATTATGAAGCCTAAATGATTGATGATTATATGTGTTAGTATATAAATATATATATCTATATATGTATTCAAATATGAATTAGAAACAGCTCAGCTCGAGGTATATAAACAAAATCGAACACACATGCACATGGTGTGTGTGTTGTTAGTTCATTGGTTGGCTGCATTTTAGATGTAACAGAATATATTCTCAATGTTCATGAAAGTGAGACAACTGACATCAGGTCCCTTTTCAGAGTGACAGATATTGATGTTTCCTCATTGTTGTGACCTTTCAATGCCATGTACTGAACAAGGCCTGCTGCAAGCTACATCACTGACTATGACCTATATGTTAAATAGTTTAGAAACCATCTGCTGGCATATGCCAAATTTTATGTCACAGAAAAATTTCAAATATGAATTAGAAGCAGCCCAGGCTATATAAACAAAATCGAACACACATACACCAGGTGTGTGTGTTGTTAGTTCATTGGTCAGCCTCATTTTAGGCATAAGAGAATATATTCTCAATGTGCCTGGGGCAGTGTGCAAGAGAGAGGACTGCACTGATCTGGTCATGTGATGCAGCTGAATGTCAACAGCTCCATAGAGAACTGCCACTCTCTCAAAATGGATGGAACTTGAAGAGGAGAAAGACCCAGGAACAAATGGGACGAAGTGCTGAAGCACATCAATGTCTGTCACTCCGAAAAGGGACTTAATGTGAGTTGTCTCACTTTCAGTTGTTTCTAACACAAGGCACATTGAGAATATATTCCCTTATGCCTAAAATGCAGCTAACCCATGAACTAAAAACACACACACACTTTGTTTTTGTGTGTTCTATTTTCTGTATATATATACATATACATACATATATATATATACATATATATATATATATATATATATATATATATATATATATATATATATATATGCATATCTATATATTTATAAAATTGCGAATGTATGTCTGTGTGTGTGTGTGTGTGTGTGTGTATGTGTGTGTGTGTCCGTGTGAATCCCTAAAACTCCAGAACTACACAACCAATTTCATTCAAATTTTACACATGTCTTACTTAGGGTCCCAGTTGTGTTTTAGTCAAAAAAACTTTAACTTCTTGTATATTTCCAGCCCACAGCAACATCATATTTCCTCCACTATTTAAGTATTACGTGTCAAAAGTGAAACAAAAACAATCATATCATTTGAACCGGAATCTCAAAAACATTGTTATTATTAAATTTATGCATTTCTAATCAATTTGGAGATATTTACTATCGAGTTGCAGATTTTTAACAATGCATTTGGGTGATTATTTGCTTTATTTCTCCGGCAAAATTTACAACTTGGAATAAAAGAATAAAATTATTATTTCATTCAAAAATTGATGAGCGTTGTTTTTAGTGATGACTTGAAATGGTAAATATTTTTTCTAACTGTATTTGCTTGAAGAAACATACTTTTCTTTATATTAAGCAATTCATTATAATTACTTTTATAATGTGCCTAAATAAAAACTATCGTTATAAATCAGCATTTCTCAACCTTCTTCACGATTTAGCTTCCCTTGGACATTGAAAAAATTTATTTCGGCTCCCCTGTGTTGATAATAAATTTAATCCAGCTTCCCATGTATCTGAGATAGACCAGCCGGCCCATGACAAATCTGACAAAAGGGGGGACCCGCAGAACTACCAGCTCACGAACTGCATCTGAAAGTTGGCGCGCCAATCATGCTGCTAAGGAATTTAGATGCTCCAATAATGTGCAATAGTACGCGGATGATTATCAAAAAATTGTGCTCCCGAGTCCTGTAGGCAACAATCTTGAATAAACCGGCTGCTGGCTAAGACATACTTATAACTTCCATGTCCCTTACCCACTCCAATACGACCTACAAGTTTAAACAGATGCAATTTCCCGTCAAACTCTTCTTTCCCATGACAATCAACAAGGCGCAGCGACAACCAGTGCAAGCAGTTGGTTTGAATCTGACAGAGCAAGTATTCTCACACGCACAACTGTACGTTGGCTGTCCCCATGGTCTTTCTATTTGTGCACCCGAGGGGAGGACGATGAATGTTGTCTACCAAGAGGCACTCCAATGATAACAACGCAACTTCAACTGCTCCAATTTCAACTCCGCAATTTTTTCATCATCCTGCCAGCCCACGTAAGTCCAGTCTTGCTTTGCTCTCCTTACTAACTCACCATGACATTCTTTTTTTTATACCAAGATCCGTCGACCAAACATCACTTCGTATCTACTTCTTCCTCTTTTTTATGTCTTCGTTTATCTCTTCATGTCGTTCTCTGACCGGGTGAAACCGGGCTTAGCTGCTAGTATATATATATATATATATATATATATATATATATATATATATATATATATATATATATATATTTGGAAATATGCTGTGCGTGACAAGACCCGGCAAGCCAAGTGAGACCTAAATCCAAGGCCTCTGCCAGGGGTGTAGCCAGCCTACTTATGCGCACCTTTCCTTCATTGGACACTAAACTCCGCTTACGAAGACCTGTTGAGGCAAGTGAAATCGAAACCGAACTAAATTCGACGACTGGCACCCATACCAACGTCGTCTCCTTCATTGGACATGAAACTCAGCTTGTGAAGACTTATTGGGGCAAGCGAAAGTGAAATCGAAATGGCACCTGTGCCTTTCTGACACTTGTGCCCGTGGCATACGTAAGAACTTTCGAGCGAGATCGTTGCCAGTACCCCTGGACTGGCTCTTGTGCGGGTGGCACATAAAATACACCATTTTGAGCGTGGCCGTTGCCAGTATCGCCTGACTGGTCTTTGTGCTGGTGACACGTAAAAGCACCTACTACACTCTTGGAGTAGTTGGCGTTAGGAAGGGCATCCAGCTGTAGAAACTCTGCCAAATCAGATTGGAGCCTGGTGTAGCTTTCAGGTTCCACCAGTCCTCAGTCAAATCGTCCAACCCATGCTAGCATGGAAAGCGGACGTTAAACGATGATGATGATGATGATGATATATATATATATATATATATATATATATATATATATATATATATATATATATATATATATATGTATATATATATATATATATATATATATATATATATATATATATATATATGTATGTATATGCACACAACATACATACAAGTAAAAATGGTATTACAAAATCCTGGCAGGTATCAATAAAACACTCAGTATTAAAAGAATTTGGTCAAATGTTCAACAATCAGCTACCAGTAAATGTAAGTAGAATACAATCTCAGGTAAATTCTCATGCATGACAGGTAAATCCAGCAATCCTTTCGCAGAATTTTGAGAGGTTCAGAGTATTTAACAGCTGAAAATATGCACAACGAAAATCATTTTAGATCTCACCTTATAAAACCAACAACTGTTTCAGTTGTATTAACACATACATACATACATACATACATACATACATACATACATACATACATACATGCAAACATACATACATATATACAAATATTGTGGATGTTATTTCCTCATAAGGGATTTTTTAAAAATCTGGTTATCAACTGGTGTTGATATATTGAAATATATTGAAAGAAAAATATCATTAGAATTAATAATAATATCTTCAAAAATATATGTTTATACAACATTAACAAGGTTATCCAAAATTAGTGAAATTCCAACTGAACATCTGAAAAAACTAGCAGTTAATAAATGCTGACCAAAAGAAATGCCTAAATTGAATTCAACCTAAGACATTTCTTCATTCAACTAGCATTGACCTTATAGGATAACAAAATTGTTTTATAAATAAAAATAAAAATAAAAATAAACTAAAAAATAAACATACTTAATAAAAGTCATTCAACTATTGTTGATGTCAGTGAATGATGAAATCAAAATCAAAATAAAAAATAAAAAACAAACATAAGAATTTTACATTATAACAATTAGAAATCCACATAGAAAAATAAGCCTAAAAAATTAATAACCTAAGATGACATTTTTTTGAATGCAGAGTTGCCATTAGAACAGCAGAAATACTGGTTGAAATATTCTTACAAAGTGGAAAAATTTGTCAACAACCAGCCATGGGACTCAAAGACTCTGGCTGAGTGTTTTACCATTAAGCTAAACTGCCTATTGACAAATTCATTGGCGATTTTAGATGCTAAATAGCTGATAGCGCTTTACCATTAAGCTAATCTGCCCACTGACAAATTCATTCCCTGAATTAGATGCTAACTACTATAGCTTTATAAAACAACCCTGTATGCATAAATGTAAACAAATACTTGTCTTTTTTCTTTAGAAGGTTCGAAATCTGTATTGTATAATACAAATAAGAAGCTGATATTTTTTCAAATGCAGAGTTGCTATTAGAACAGCAGAAATGTTGGGTAAATTTCCTAACAACCAGCAATGGGACTTGAACCTGTGTGTCTCAAAGACTCTGGCTGAGTGCTTAACCATTAAGCTAAACTGCTCACCGACAAATGCATATGCCAAATTAGACACTAAATACTTTAGCTTTATAGAACACCCATACTTGTATAGATCTAAACAAGCAAATGGCAGGTTGTTGACAGATTTTTCCTCCCTGTAAGGATATTTTACCCAGTATATTTGCTGTTCTAACAGCAACTCTGCATTAAAAAAAATATCACTTTCTTATTTGTATTATACAATACATATTTTGATGCTTCTAATAAAAAAAAAAGACAAATATTTGTTTGTTTACATTTAAACACACATGGTTGATATATATATATATATATATATATATATATGTAGGTGCAGGAGTGGCTGTGTGGTAAGTAGCTTGCTTAGCAACCACATGGTTCTGGGTTCATTCTCACTGTGTAGCACCTTGGGCAAGTGTCTTCTACTATATTCTCAAGCTGACCAAAGCCTTGTGAGTGGATTTGGCAAATGGGAACTGAAAGAAGCCTGTCGTATATATCTATATATATATGTGTGTGTATATGTTTGTGTGTATGTGTGTGTATATATATATATATATATATATATAAATTTGAGTATGGGCATGTGTATGCATATATGCACATTTATATAGGTATATATGTAAGAAGCCATAGGTTCTTGGATGTTTGCACACATATGTATCCAGAGTTGTGGAAATGGATATATACATGTGTGTGGAGATAAGGGTGTGGGTAAGGGCCAGTATGGATTTGCATGTATATAAGGGTGTACACACATGGATATGGGTGTGAATATATGCCTGATTAGTATTAGTATAGGAACATACATGGGTCTGTAGATATATTTGTATGCTTGATTGCTGGAGTATGAGCATAGGCAGGTACAGATAGTAATACACCATTGCTTTTGTCTACAATGGTATGTTACTCCATACTCCTACTAGGAACACTCCACATAAACATGACTTATACACTGTGGCTAAGAACCCCATTCTAGTGAACCTTATGAACCTTTCGAAAATACACACGGGACTAGTTCAGCATGCATACTAGCTCCTAATAATTAAAATGCAGCCTAGAAATGAGCAGAGTAATAATAATAATAATAATAATAATAATAATATAGCACACTGTCCACTAGCTCGAATTATAAATATAAACCATTATGTACTATCCAATAATTGAGTATATATAATGCAATTTACTATAGCTAAACTACCTAAGACACCCCATAGTTAACACCCTTACCCGAACACAAACACCTCCAATTTACATCTGCAACTGATATGACCTCTTCCCTTAGACCTAAATTGAGTACTATTCTAATACAGAATTAATTAATTTAAGTAGCTAGAAATACTGTGGTTACCTGCTTTTAACTATACACAGAATAACCGATTATGGTATATGTATATATCCATGTAAACATTCTCTTCAAACAACCCCTTTTTAAATAAAACACTTAACTTAATAATTCAATACTATAACAGTGCCATTTCTCTAATACTTTATATCTAATATTCTATTTTTACTAATATAAGTTTTAGCAAAACAAACAACTACCCTTTTGTTCTGATCCACTTTTGTCCCTATTCATGAAATCCTCCTTCTTCTGCTTTCTGACAACAATGAATTCTCTATCTAGTTCCTATATTATGTTTAACCATATGCAGTAAATTCTCCCAATAGATAGATATATATTTTTATACTCTTTTACTCTTCTTATGTTGTCCTTTAGGATCCTCTTCCCTTAGTCCCATTATTTCAGTTATCGCACTTACTCACTTATTTAATTGTTTTAATTCTATTTTGCTCTTTTACTTGTCCATACTGGCATTGGTTTATTTGATTAGTCTTTGTCTTATCTATTAACCATCTATGAACCGGAACCATGTCATGGTTTTCAAAAAAATAGCTGACCAATTAGGTTGTAGGACTGACCATGACCCCCACCCCACAACACATAGGGATTCAGTGAGTAGTTGATATATATATATATATATATATATATATATATATATATATATATATATATATATATATATATATATATATATATATATATATATATATATATATATATATATATATATATATATATATATATATATATATATATATATATATATATATATATATATATATATATATATATATATATATATATATATATATATATATATATATATATATATATATATATATATATATATATATATATATATATATATATATATATATATATATATATATATATATATATAGGCGCAGGAGTGGCTGTGTGGTAAGTAGCTTACTTACCAACCACATGATTCCGGGTTCAGTCCCACTATGTGACACTTTGGGCAAGTGTCTCCTACTATAGCCTCGGGCCGACCAAAGCTTTGTAAGTGGATTTGGTAGACGGAAACTGAAAGAAGCCCATCATATATATGCATATATATATGTGCGTGTGTTTGTATGTCTGTGTTTGTTCCCCCAACATCGCTTGACAACCGATGCTGGTGTGTTTAGGTCCCCATAACTTAGCGGTTCAGCAAAAGAGACCGATAGAATAAGTACTAGGCTTACAAAGAATAAGTCCTGGAGTCGATTTGCTCGACTAAAGGCGATGCTCCAGCATGGCCACAGTCAAATGACTGAAACAACTAAAAGAGTATTTATACATATATATATATATATATATATAATATTAGGGACAAAATCCAAAATTACAGGTAAAAACTCAATTAAAATCAATTTATAAAAAATTAAAATTAAATTGAGCTTTATAGATAAAAATATATATAAAATATATAGTTTTAGGGAAAATAACCAAGTTTCAAGAACTCATCGATGAAAATCCACTATCACATATAGAAAAATTAATAATTAAAAGCACAATAAATGAGTATAATATAAAACAAAGTAAATATCATAAGATAAAGATATATAAGATATATATATATATATATATATATATATATATATATACATACACACACAATTGCAGAGTGGAAGATGTTTATAAGCCATTTAAGAACACATAAAAAACTTTTGGATTCACTTCAACATTTAAATTTAATTTGTGTCAAATATTTTCATTGCTTTGAAACTGCAGCATATGTAGCCTGGATTTTACCAGCTCTGCTCGCTCAATTTGGATTTACACATGCATGCATGCATACATATGTACGCACACACACACAGAGTTTTGATTACAAAGTTCCTATAAAGAATCAAGGTATATCAAAATGAAGCATGCCACAAATTTACAAGACAGAAAAATGCAGAACAGATTGTTAAATAATCCAATTCAATAAAATCCAATCTTAGCACAAAAGGCATCAATAAAAGAGGTTTACTGCTGTTGGGCGATTCAGAATTCTAGTTGTATCCAAAAGTATCCAAAATTATCCAATGATAAATGAAAACCTAAGTGTGGCATAAAAAAATAATAAAAGCAAACAAATGGATTATTTGGTATAGCTACAATTAAGGAATCTTTATAGTGACATAAGCATAATACAATGAATTAGATTGTGTGATATGTTACATAATTTGAAGCTCATCAGGTCACCAAATAAACAAGTGAGCACAGATTTAATTAATCTTTTAGGTCCAATAAGGCTTGCACAGCACCTCAGACACCCTCTCCACCCCACTGACATGATCAAGAGACAAACCAGAGCAAGATAGCTAATGCCAACATGAGTCACAGGCTCAGGAAAGGGGGAGCATTCTGATTTCAAGTGCAAACAAAAAATCCTCAAAATGTTTAGTGCCATTCCGTGCATATCTAGTATTATAACATAGTGACCTTCTCCTAGGGACATGCTTTAACAAAAACTAAGGGGTGTCTCATTCACAATGGTCTATTAATATGTGAGACACTAATCCAGAATTCCCGAGGGCCAGTGCTACTGCTAGATAGTCACTGAAAATACACTAGGTGCATCTGGCCTTTTGACAGGTTTTGCTTTTAGTTCTGCTGGGTTTCTAGCAACCCTCCTCACCAAGCAAGTATATGTACATGTATATCTCTCATCACACACACACACACACACACATAATGGTGATGGTGATAATGATTATGGTGATGATGATGTTGATGACAATGATCATCATAGAGATTAGGTTGACTAAATTTCCAGTCTTGTAGTGTGTCAAAAGAATTTTCTGAGTTAAAATGAATGATATATATATATATATATATATATATATATATAATCCTTTTCTTCCTTGGCTATCGCCGAGCAAACACGGGAACTACTTCGTCCCTTTCAAGTTTGTGCCTCACAGCGTTCATACACACATAATTTTTCTCGTCTGGCCATAAAGCCCTTTCTGTTTGTTTTCCTGTCTTGTCTTTTGTCCGCCACTACATTCCTCCATGTGTTAAAACGGGGATAGCTGATGAAGTAGAATGTTCTCTATGTGGCTTGTGTGTTTTCTCGTCTACGTTTTGTTTGCAATGTCCTGTACCCAGATATGCACCTATACATACAAGTGGATGTCGGTACGCACATACCTGTAGGTATATATGCATATACTCATTTACTATTTGTATATATATATATATATATATATATATATATATATATATATATATATATATATGTATATATATATATATATATATGTATATATGTATATATATATATATATATATATATATATATATATATATATATATATATATATATATACATATATACATATATATTGATAGAACAGACAACAAAAGAAAGAAAGAGACCTCGATATTATGTAAATAGAGGAATTTATCTGTAAATAATATGTGACAATTATTCGGTAGCCATGATAAAACTCTCAGTATCGGATGCCGGGGCGGAAACCCATGATGCTATCTCTTCAGTTATCTGGCCATCGGAAAATGCTATGAAAATGACCGTTAAACAAAGGGAAATTACTGTGTGATTGACCGTTATTAAGACAAAAGAGCTATTAGAATGACCGCTAAGTGAGGGAGGGAGTAAAGGTAAGGGAGTAAAAATACCCATAGTATTCGCGTAAGCGCACCAGTCATACACACATATGCACGCCCGCACACCCACGTACATGCGCCTATATGTGTATACTAATCCACCCTCACCTGAAACACACACATGCTAACCCACACATTCGCCAAAAAAAAATATGTATATATATATATATATATATATATATATATATACCCGCATACATGCTCACACACACACATGCTTGCACCCATACACGCGCGCGTAAAAAAGGTTCATACACACGTCTATATATGCACATGCCCAAGAAAAAACAGGGCTAAAGGCAAAATACAGAAAAAGTGTAAAAAAGTGTGAAAAAGCTATAAGGGTAAAACACGTCTATATGCACACATTCTCGCATGCACGCACACACATCTAATAAGCACGTACCCACACACATGCACACATCCACAAGTGCACACAAAAAGTTTTATGTACACGTCTATAGATGCACAGGAAAAAACAGGGTGGAAGGGAGAATACAGAAAAAATGTGTAAAAAGTATACAAAACAATATCTCTATAAATATGTAAAAATATATATAAGAAATATATGAGAAATCTAAGTAAAAAGTATAGAGAGATAAAAAGCTTGTACATAGATGCAATATAGAAAGCAAGTCCTATCAGTAATCTCGGGGGAACCAAAAGTGTAACAAATATTTAGCCACTGAAAAGTTCAGAGTCTAAGCTGCCTTTACACTTTTTCTGTATTTTGCCTTTAGCCCTGTTTTTTCTTAGGCATGTGTGTATAGAGACGTGTATCAACCTTTTTTGCGCGCGTGTGTATAGGTGCGAGCGTGTTGCGCGCGCGCGCGTACGCGTGTATGCGGGTATATATATATATATATATATATATATATATATATACATATTTTTTTTTGGCGAATGTGTGGGTTAGCATGTGTGTGTTTCAGGTGAGGGTGGATTAGTATACACATATAGGCGCATGTACGTGGGTGTGCGGGCGTGCATATGTGTGTATGACTGGTGCGCTTACGCGAATACTATGGGTATTTTTACTCCCTTACCTTTACTCCCTCCCTCACTTAGCGGTCATTCTAATAACTCTTTTGTCTTAATAACGGTCAACGACACAGTGATTTCCCTTTGTTTAACGGTCATTTTCATAGCATTTTTCAATGGCCAGATAACTGAAGAGATAGCAGCATGGCATCCGAAACTTGGAGTTTTATATATATATATATATATATATATATATATATATATATATATGTATATATGTATATATATATGTATATATATGTATACATACATACACATACACACACACTCATTACACACATGGGTATGTGTGTGTCTGTGTGTGTGGGTGTGTTAGTGTATTAAGTTATTGATTTTCTTAGCAGTCCTCTTTCAATGCATAATTGCTGCTAATGAGACTGATCACAACAATTATTGTAAATATTAATAACTCATTAAGTCCTTGCCTAATTTCATTTTGTATTTCAAATTTCTGCTTTAGTTTCCATTACTGAAGCAAATGTGCCCAACACCATGGAAAAGGTTGAGCCAAGCATCAGTAAAAGGTTAGACAAGATTTCAATTGTCACTAGTTTAAGTAACTAACAACAGTGGATTCTTAAATGTCACTAATTGTGGTACCTAATTTGTGTGGATAAATAATTGCATCCAATTGTGGTACCTAATTACTGTGGATTAATGATTGTTTCTAATTGTGGTACCTGATTAATGTAGATTCATAATTGTCCGTAATTGTAATACCTAATTACTTTGGATTCAAATTCTTTATGTATAATCATTCATTGCTATTTCCCATTTGTTGTTTCACCCCAGGTCAGTTCTTATGAAATTGAAATATCACTACCACATCTATCCCCTTCCTCACTTCCACACTATCACAAAACACACCAATGTGTCTCAGATGTAATCCTTACATATTTTTTTTTTTTTTGCCGTGTTTTCTACATTATGTTTAAGGTCGAACTCAGAAGAAGAAAAGGCTATGATATTTGTGCAAGGCTTCCATAACATGTGATGTAAAATGTATGATGAAATCCCTGCTGAAACCTTATATTCAAGCCCTGTAAAAAGATGGATTCCGATTTAGGCAGCCAAAGCCCAGTTGATGGGGTCAAAATGGGCTGCAGTTTAAGTCTACCTCATAAGATTAGGAATGGTCTGAGTAATGGGTCTTCACACAGTTCCCCTCTACCATCTTATATTCACAATGCTTACATCAGATGACGATTATGATAGACATTACCTGTTCATTGATTTTCTGAACGTTGTACAATGGTATTGAACCTAGAACAATGTAATTGTGAAGAGAACTTTAGAACTGCCTGGTCATGCTTGACAATTGTTAAACTGAATAAACCATAAACATGGAATTGTACATATAACCTCAACATTGTTTTAGAGTAAGGTTAAAAATACATTTTTCTGATGTAAAGGAAAACATCTAGCTTTTAAAGCATAGTTGAGTATCTTATATATAAATGGCAATTTCTGTCTTTCTGTTCCTCTGTCTGTTGCCATCTTGCTGCCCAAAACAGGGAATCAATCTTCAACAAACTTTGTGTACATATTGAACTATCATCAAGTTCAATTATAGGCTAACTGGATTTCAATAAAAATCGATAATGGACCAACTACAGGGTTTGGGCTATTACGTAATAAAATGAGAAGGGTGCAAAAGTGTTGGGTTCAGGAAAATGTGGCATAATGAGGGTGGCCGATATCAGGGAAGGGGAGGAGGCAGGAAGAGATAAACACAGAGAATGTGAGAGACAGACAAATAGAACAACAGACAGGGATATCTTTCATATGCATAAAAGAGAGTTTGTATGTATGTGTATGTGTGCGTGTGTGTGTGTGTGTGTGTGTGTGTGTGTGTGTGTGTGTGTGTGTGTGTGCGCGCGTGTATCTTCCTTATGCTTTCGAAAACTGAGTTGCTGATTTTGACATATGGGGTATCAAAACTTTCAGTAATCTTATGACTACCAAATAAACTTTATTTTCATTTATATATTTGCATTACAAGAATTTTGCAATATAATCTTTTCTGCAAGTCAACTATCATAAACATTTTATACCATGATGACAACAACGACATCGCATTTTCTATATGAGTGTGTACCTTAAAAGACATCCATTTCTCCATATGTTATGACGAAGGCGCATGGCTCAGTGGTTAGAGCATCGAGCTTATGATCGTGAGGTTGTGAGTTCGATTCCCGGACCAGGCTGTGTTGTGTTCTTGAGTAAGACACTTTATTTCATGTTGCTCCAGTTAACTCAGCTGTAGAAATGAGTTGCGACGTCACTGGTGCCAAGCTGTATCGGCCTTTGCCTTTCCCTTGGATAATATCAGTGGTGTGGAAAGGGGAGGCTGGTATGCATGGGTGACTACTGGCCTTCCACAAACAACCTTGCCCGGACTTGTGCCTCAGAGGCTAACTTTCTAGGTGCAATCTCATGGTCATTCATGACCGAAGGGGTCTCCTACTATGATGAAATACAGTCACTCACTCTCTCTCTCTCTCTCTCTCTCTCTCTCTCTCTCTCTCTCTCTCTCTCACATGTACACGCACACATATATACAAAAAAATGATGTATGCATACGTATTTATGTATGGGTATATGAAAGATATATATGTGACGCAGTGAGAGACTGAGTGAGTGCCACTTACACATACATGCAAAAGAAAACATACATGACAACACACACCTTCACTCTCTCTCTCTCTCTCTCTCTCTCTCTCTCTCTCACACACACACACACACACACGCACACAAGCACATGTACACATGGACACACACACATCCATTTCATATGCATATACATACATCTTTCGCCTTCTTCTCTCTTTCACTTTCTGCTCTCACTTCAAAGCAAATGTCACCTTTTCACTTTCTCCTCTCTTTCAATTTCTGCTCTCTTCAAAGCATAAAGAAATAAAAAATTTTTACAGAAATTAATGAGTAATCATATGATCCCATATCATTGGCCATATGATTGAGTTGACAACTTACCTGCTTCAAATGAAAAAAATGCCATAAAATAGCTCCCTTTGGCACACATAAACACATACGTACATGCACACACACACACACACATGCGCACACACATACACACACTCTAGGCAAAACGTCTGTATGAATTGTGTTATTTCCTGCTATGTGCATACGCAAACTTACAGCTCAAATCTAATTGAAATGACCTTTTTCTGTTCTGTAATTTGTGTTTGTGATGAGTGTATTTAAAACCCCAATCTTCAATATAAATTTAAAAGGAAATTCTCCCAGAAATCTTGTCCTTTACCACTTGTTTCTAGCATGTCCAAGGTGACATTTGCGCCCCCCTTCCACCTTTTTTCCTAAATTTCTCCCGCTTCCTATGTTTTTAATACTGGAGATTAGGATTTTGCTTAAAAAAAATGTTCTCAATATTTTGATTTTCTTCCTCCCCATCCCAACTTCTTCATTTTTACTTTTTTTGAATATTTTTCTTGGTAATCCACAAAGAAAGAAACAGAGAGAACAAATCTTTAAGAATTTTTTCTTCCTTTTTTCTTAAAGAAACACTAAAATCTCCTTCCCAAACATCCATCCATCACCTCATCACTTTCAAAAAGCTACAGACTCCCAATGTTTCACTTTTAGCTTTTTGGAAAGTGGGGGAGTTTCTTCAAAAATAATGTTGTTTACCTGTTATTTCTAGCATGTTGGGTTTTCTGGTGGTGCTCTAATATTTTTTATGTCTACTATTTCAATACAATTCAATGCATGTGTGAAACATCAGACAGAAGTGAAACAGGATGTTCTTAGCTTTGTGAAAGTGGGTAGGTGATGGGTGGGTGAGGTGGGGGAAGGGGCATTGAGTATTTCTTTAAGAAAAATTGAACTTTAATAAAAATACATATTTCTGAGATTCGTAATATCTGTATTTTTCTACATGGATAAAAAAAGAATTTGTAAAAAAGTTACAATTTAAGAAATTGTGGCGGGGACAGGCAGAAATTAAAATTTTGATGAATATGATTTCTGGGCAAAATCATATTAACCCCCTTTTATACAATGAAAGAATACATAGTTTGTGCTCCTTTTTAAGAACAGAAAGCACTTTCATGCAAACCCATGCAAATTGTACTCTCCCCACTTCCCTTCTAAACAAACAATAACTTCCATTAGGCCAGTAACCCAGTTCACTATACATCAGCAGTACTGATTCTGCCCATAAGAAAGGAATAAATAATGCAATATGGCTTGATGTGGACAGTGCTGGTGATACATAAAAGGCACCTATGCCAGTGACATATAAAAGTAACCTGTGTCAGCTGCATGGAAAGGTATCCATGCTGGTGAAATGTGAAAGGCACCTGTGCCAGTGACACCTAAAAGATACCCAGTAAATTCTGTAAAATGGTTGGCATTACAAAGGGCATCCAGCCTTAGAAACCAAGCAGATGACTGGTGCAGCTCTTCAGCTTCCTAGCTCCAGGCAAACCATGTAGTCCATGACAGCATGGAAAATGGATGTTAAATGATGATGATAATGACATACATACATACACACACATACTTCCATCACTTTCCTAACTACTGCACTATTCCAGCTATTATAATCATATGAGAACAGAGATGCACATATTTCATATCCAACACTTTTGCGCTTCCAGTTTCCCCTTCTCTTAGAGCCACCTCCCCATCTCATCCAGCTCACATTCTCAATATCTTGAACACCATTGCATATCAGTCATTACAAACTCCCTATTTTTGTTCTTCACTCTCTCTATATGTCTTCCCTTCTAGATACCTCTGATCTCTGCTCTTATCACTTAACATTCCAGTCTCTCCCTCCCACCCTTTACATCAAATCCCTACTTCTCATCTATATGTGTTTTATTATAATGTTGCTCTTAGTTCCCTTTTTTATACTGCTACTTATCACTTCATCCTCCCTGACTCATTCCTATTTCTTTCACATTCCCTGCCCCCTCCCCCAACTGATAGTCACCACAGACATCCATCCCCACCTGCATCACGTATATCACTAACCCTAACCATCTATCACTCATTTCATACTCTCGTGAACTTTCTACTCCCCTATCTGCCTTACCATTTCCTCTGTCCCCATCTTTCTCTCACACCCACTCTCTTGAACCTTGAGGGTATGTCCTGACACTTCATCACCAATCAGCACCATCTTTTCTTTCCTAGCTCAAGGTGCCATGTATCTCCTCTTGCGCAGGATACCTCAACACTTGCCTCTCAACACCCCCACCCTCGCTCAAGGGAGTCTTGTCTTGCAAGCTACTTGGTGACCTCACTAGTGACACTCTTTAAAGTGATTTGTATTAAAAAGGACATCACATTGTAGAAAGCATAGAAAAACAGACATTAACCCTTCAGCATTCAGATTATTCTGTCAAATGTAATGCTTATTTATTCACAGTTTTGAATTAATTCTGCATTGTCTTGTAGCTTCGAGATTGCAATGATATGATTGCTTATTTTTAGAATGACATTGTAGGGTATGTGTGAAGGGCCAGACCCAGCTGATTTAAACACAGAACAGGTAGAATATTTAGGCTGGATATAGCCAGTTTAAAATAACACAGTTCTTTGACCTGTCAAACCATCTTGCGCATCACAGCTTTGAAATAATGACAACGATCGGGGATGATGATAATGATGAACACATAACTGTGTGTGTGTGTGTGTGTGCGTGTGTGTGTGTGTGTACATACATCATACATACATACATGTATGTATGTATGTATGTATGTTTGTATATTTAATTGAGTAAATATATTTGAATATACTAGAAGAGATCACTCATATACAAATATATACAAATCTATTGTGTACACTTAAATTTTCACACACACACACACACACACACACACACACAGATATGCATGTATACACAGACTTATATGGAAGCATGCAAGCTGTGTAAGGATATTATTATAAATAGATACGTTTGTGTGTGTGTGTGTGTGTATTTAAAAATGCAAATTTAAATGTATCTGTATGAATATGTGATGGTATGCATAAATATGTATGTATAAATTGAATATACATAAATATATATATAGGTACAGGAGTGGCTGTGTGGTAAGTAACTTGTTTACCAACCACATGGTTCCGGGTTCAGTCCCACTGCGTGGCACCTTCGGCAAGTGTCTTATACTATAGCCTTGGGTCAACCAAAGCCTTGTGAGTGGATTTGGTAGACGGAAACTCAAAGAAGCCTGTCGTATATATGTATATATATATATGTATGTATGTCTGTGTATATGTTTGTCCCCACAACATTGCTTGACAACTGATGGTGGTGTGTTTACAACTCTTGTAACTTAGCGGTTCAGCAAAAGAGACTGAAAGAATAAGTACTAGGCTTACAAAGAATAAGTCCTGGGGTCGATTTGCTCGACTAAAGGCGGTGCTCCAGCATGGCTGCAGTCAAATGACTGAAACAAGTAAAAGAGTAAAAGGAGTGGCTGTGAGGTAAGTAGCTTGCTTACCAACCACATGATTCCGGGTTCAGTCCCACTGCGTGGCACCTTGGGCAAGTGTCTTCTACAATAGCCTCGGGCCGACCAAAGCCTTGTGAGTGGATTTGGTAGACAGAAACTGAAAGAAGCCCGTCGTATATATGTATATATATATATGTATGTTCATGTGTCTGTGTTTGTCCCCCCACCATCGCTTGACAACTGATGCTGGTGTGTTTACGTCCCCATAACTTAGCGGTTTGGCAAAAAGAGACCGATAGAATAGGTACTAGGCTTACAAAGAATAAGTCCTGGGGTCGATTTTCTCGACTGAAGGCGGTGCTCCAGCATGGCTGCAGTCAAATGACTGAAACAAGTAAAAGAGTAAAGAGTATATATATATATAAACATCTTTACATATGTGTGTGTGTGTGTTTACTTGTGTGTATATATCAGCATGTGTTACATTGTATGAATGTGTCACTAAATATATATATATATATATATATATATATATATATATATATATATATATATATATATATATATATATATATTTATACATACACACACACAAACACACACACATACACACGCACACAAATACACTACCCAGACACAAACATGTTTGTATAAATATAACATGCACATATAACACTAATATAAACAGTACTCAAACACACACACACTGCTATGCATATATAATATATGACAATATGAACTGTAGCCATAAATATTCAATTCTCACCATAATAGAAATGTCAACGAATTTTATTATTCACACTTGTGTGTTTATTTATTGAATTATCTTTCTCTAATTTTCTGGCAAGAAACCATCTTTTATCTTCTGACACAGACGAAGAAAAAACAGACAAACAAACAAATACATAACTAAACATACATATACTACGGTTGTTTAACCCTAGGTCAGAGCAAGTTAATTAGATCTATGATCTAAAGCAATCCAATCTTGACCAAGCCTTCTTGTTTTAATATCTGTCATTACATTATCTAATATACATCTAAGAATACATCATCTAATGTATCAGCCTTCTTTCTCTAAGATGACTGGATGTAGGTTGAGGCAGATATGACTGCTATTTCTAGTAGATGGTGTTATCATGTAAAGGGGTCCTTGTTGTCCCTTTAGCTTTAAAAACGGCATTAAATATCAAAACCATTGAATGATAGGGACAAAATTGAAGATTTAGTCATTAGAAAGGTTACCTACAGCAATTGTCTGGAGGGTGGCCTGTTCCCCAGTCCTTCTTCCTACCTCCATGTAGCAAATGATGTGCTTTTATCTGTAGAATTGCTATTTTCAGAATTATAATAGTTGAGGTGTAATAAAGGACTGAAGATGTGGGAATCCTCTTGACAAGGGACCAGAAAAACAGTTTGGGTATAGTTTGGGAGCTAAGGTTGATTTCAATCCATAGGAGACATGACACAATCCTTTATATTCTAATGGACAGCTTGAAGGTGTTTTTGATGGTTGATAGTTACCAGTCAGTGATGTACACTAATCTCTGACCTCCACTATCACCCAGATGTTAACAGTAGTGTTTTTTTCACCTTTACAACTATAGTTCACCAGTAGGCAAAGCATGATGATAGTTTTCATTCAGAGAAATGTGGACAGAAATATCTATGAAGAAGTCATAAAGTCATGTAGTTTATTGTTTCAGGTGAGTTAGAAGAAAACATGTTTGCTGCCAAGAATAGTCTGTATGAACTGTCTGACTTTGACTAGTTAACTAATCTGAAGTACTTCTCAGTTATAATGATTATATATCGGTCAATATAAACAATAAATCATCTGGTTTATACATGACAATGTGTATTTGAGAAAAATATTGTAAAACACATTAAATCATAACAACTGGTATATACTCCATCCAAAACATTTATTCTCAAGGAAGATGAATGTTAGAAGATAACGATTTCAATGCTTGCTCTAAAACAATGCTACAGTTATAACTGTTACGAGAGACTCAGATTCTTGTGTTAATGAAGCTAATGAGATCTAATTAACTTAGAACAGTGATCTCATATTTGTTATATTTCTGTATTTTCTAAGGATTATATGTCTTTAACTGCTCAAATACAACACTTCTGAGTGTTATGTGTAGATACAAACATATTTACATATACACAAACAATTAGGAGAGAGAATAGTGATGTTGTAGGAGAGAAATGTGTTCGCATGGATGATGGTACGCTTGCATTAAATGAGGATGCAAAGAAAGAGGTCTGGAGATGCCACTACGATAGATTGCTTAATAAAGAGAATGAATGGGAGAAAGAGAGCCTGCCTTATGTCGACCCAATAGAGGGACCAGCTATCCGAGTTGATAGTACCAGGGTAGATAAAGCAATTAAGAGTATGAAGACCGGGAAAGCCCCCGGCCCATCAGGAATCACTGCAGAGATGCTCAAAATATCTGGCAGTGTTGGCTATAGCCTAGTCACCCGTATTACGAACCAGGTGATACACGAAGGAGTCATACCCTATGACTGGTGTAGCAGCATCATAGTCAACTGCTACAAAGGTAAAGGGGACGCTTTAGATACAAATAATTACAGAGGCATCAAGCTGTTAGATCAGGTTATGAAAGTTACAGAGAGGGTCATAGCCCAACTAATTAGGGAGCGAATCAATTTAGATGAGATGCAGTTTGGGTTCGTGCCAGGTAAAAGCACTACTGATGCCTTATTTCTAGTGAGACAGTTGCAAGAGAAATACCTAGCTAAGGATAAACCTCTGTACCTGGCTTTCGTTGACATGGAGAAAGCCTTTGACAGGGTCCCCCGATCCCTTATCTGGTGGTCAATGAGGAAACTTGGGATAGAAGAATGGTTAGTGAGAGCTGTGCGAGCCATGTACAGAGATGCTGCCAGTAAGGTGAGGGTTGGAAATGAGTACAGCAATGAATTCCGGGTAGAGGTAGGGGTCCACCAAGGTTCCGTCCTCAGCCCCCTATTATTTACCATAGTCCTCCAGGCAATCACAGAGGAGTTCAAGACAGGTTGCCCCTGGGAGCTCCTCTATGCTGAAGACCTTGCCCTAATTGCGGAGTCACTATCAGAACTAGAGGAGAAGTTTCAGGTGTGGAAGCAAGGTCTAGAATTGAAGGGCCTTAGAGTCAACCTAGCTAAAACCAAAATCCTAATAAGTAGGAAGGTAGATAAAACACAAACCCCTTCAGGTAGATGGCCCTGCTCAGTATGTAGAAAAGGAGTAGGTAGTAACTCTATAAGATGTACCCGGTGCAAGCTATGGACACATAAGAGGTGCAGCAACATCAAAGGCAGGTTAACTAGCAAGTTAGTTTTTGTTTGTGGCAGATGTTCAGGTGCAATAAAGACTGCAAACAAACAGGAAACAACTTCTATCTCATTCCAGGGTGAAAAACTAGAGGTAGTCGATAGCTTCCGCTATCTGGGCGACCAAGTTAGTAGTGGGGGTGGGTGCACTGAAAGTGTAGCTGCTAGAATAAGAATAGCCTGGGCAAAGTTTAGAGAGCTCTTACCCCTGCTGGCGACAAAGGGACTCACACTCAGAGTAAAAGGCAGACTGTATGACGCATGCGTACGAACAACCATGCTACATGGCAGTGAAACATGGGCTGTAACTGCTGAGGACATACGTAAGCTCGCAAGGAATGAAGCCAGTATGCTCCGTTGGATGTGTAATGTCAATGTGAATACCCGTCAGAGTGTAAGTATCTTGAGAGAAAAGCTGAACATTAGAAGCATCAGTTGTGGCGTGCAAGAGAGACGATTGCGCTGGTATGGACATGTGGTGAGAATGGAGGAGGATAGCTGCGTGAAAAAGTGCCACACCCTAACAGTTGAGGGAACCCGTGGAAGAGGTAGGCCCAGGAAGACCTGGGCTGAGGTGGTGAGGCAAGACCTTCGTACATTGGGCCTCACCGAGGCGATGACTACGGACCGAGACCTTTGGAAATGGGCTGTGCGTGAGAAGACCCGGCAAGCCAAGTAAGATCGTTGCCAGTGCCCCTGGACTGGTTCTTGTGCGGTTGGCACATGAGATGCACCATTTTGAGCGTGGCCGTTGCCAGTACCGCCTGACTGGCTCCTGTAGGATTTTCGAGCGAGATCGTTGCCAGTGCCCCTGGACTGGCTTGTGCGGGTGGCACATAAAAGACACCATTTCGAGCGTGGCCGTTTTCGTGCGGGTGACACGTAAAAGCACCCACTACACTCTCTGAGTGGTTGGCGTTAGGAAGGGCATCCAGCTGTAGAAACTCTGCCAAATCAGACTGGAGCCTGGTGTTGCCATCCGGTTTCACCAGTCCTCAGTCAAATCGTCCAACCCATGCTAGCATGGAAAGCGGACGTTAAACGATGATGATGATGATGATGATCTATCTCTCTGTTTAGTCAACTAGGATGGCTAAATCATTTCAACTTGTAAAAAAATTTTAATCAACTGAAGAAACGGTTTATCCATCAAATTTAAATAAATTATGTATTATTATTTAAAAATTAAATATATGAAAGATAGTGTATGCATTTTTACCTTTTAAGAAGCAGGTCTACAATTTAGAATGAAATTATGGCTTTTTCACTATACTACATATGTTGCTCTCGGCATTTGTTTTAGCCTAAACACACTTATACACACACACACACACACACATGTATATATATATGCAAATTCATTGCACTAATGATTATTGCATTGTAATAATATATTTGAGATTATTGATATGTTATTAATTGAGCTCTTAAATGTAGTAGATATATTTTATAGAACTTAAACACCAATTCAATATCATCATCATCAGCAGCAGCATCATGTAATGTCTGATGTCTATGTCTTTCCTGTTGCCAGTCTTTACCTGTGTCCAAGAAAGGTATTATATGTCTCCAAAGTCAGGCATGTTTTTCACGGAATATTGTGAATGAGCAACACTTTTTGCATGAGGGTGATACAAGTTTACAATCATTACATGATATTAAGACAAGGATACTCACAACCATGCATAAATGTATACACACACACATACTCTCTCTCTTTCTCTCTCTCTCTCTCTTGCTCACACACAACAGATTTCTTTCAATTTTTATTTACAAAATCCATTTACAAGGCTTTAATCAGCCCAGTGCTATAGTGGAAAAGACTTAACCTAAGATTAGATGGTTGCAAAATCAGGTTCTTAACCACACATCCACTTATGTAATTGTGTGTGAGTGTGTGTGTGTGTGTGTGTGTGTGTGTGTGTGTGTGTGTGTGTGTGTGTGTGTGTGTCTGTGTGTCTGTGTGCATATCATTTATCTTTTACTTCTTTCAGTCATTATAGACTACAACACAATACAGTAAAATATTTAAGAGATGAGGAATTATGTACATTATTTACATTTGATGGATATTTATCCTCATCTTGTTTGTTGTTAACACAACGTTTTGGCTGATATACCCTCCAGCCTTCATTAGGTGTCTTGAGGAAATTACGAACCTGGGTTCTCATTCCTAAGGTATTTTTCGATGTTGTTGCTGTTGTTGTTGTTGTTATTATTATTATTATTATTATTATTATTATTATTATTATTATTATTATTAGATGACCCTGCTCAGTATGTAGAAAAGGAGTAGGTAGTAACTCTATAAGATGTACCCGGTGCAAGCTATGGACACATAAGAGGTGCAGCAACATCAAAGGCAGGTTAACTAGCAAGTTAGTTTTTGTTTGTGGCAGATGTTCAGGTGCAATAAAGACTGTAAACAAACAGGAAACAACTTCTATCTCATTCCAGGGTGAAAAACTAGAGGTAGTCGATAGCTTCCGCTATCTGGGCGACCAAGTTAGGAGTGGGGGTGGGTGCGCTGAAAGTGTAGCTGCTAGAATAAGAATAGCCTGGGCAAAGTTTAGAGAGCTCTTACCCCTGCTGGCGACAAAGGGACTCTCACTCAGAGTAAAAGGCAGACTGTATGACGCATGCGTACGAACAGCCATGCTACATGGCAGTGAAACATGGGCTGTAACTGCTGAGGACATACGTAAGCTCGCAAGGAATGAAGCCAGTATGCTCCGTTGGATGTGTAATGTCAATGTGAATACCCGTCAGAGTGTAAGTATCTTGAGAGAAAAGCTGAACATTAGAAGCATCAGTTGTGGTGTGCAAGAGAGACGATTGCGCTGGTATGGACATGTGGTGAGAATGGATGAAGATAGCTGCATGAAAAAGTGCCACACCCTAACAGTTGAAGGAACCCGTGGAAGAGGTAGGCCCAGGAAGACCTGGGCTGAGGTGGTGAGGCAAGACCATCGTACATTGGGCCTCACCGAGGCGATGACTACTGACCGAGACCTTTGGAAATGTGCTGTGCATGAGAAGACCCGGCAAGCCAAGTAAGATCGTTGCCAGTGCCCCTGAACTGGCTCTTGTGCGGGTGGCACATGAGATGCACCATTTTGAGCGTGGCCGTTGCCAGTACCGCCTGACTGGCTCCCGTAGGATTTTCGAGTGAGATCGTTGCCAGTGCCCCTGGACTGGCTTGTGCGGGTGGCACATAAAAGACACTATTTCGAGCGTGGCCGTTTTCGTGCGGGTGACACGTAAAAGCACCCACTACACTCTCTGAGTGGTTGGCGTTAGGAAGGGCATCCAGCTGTAGAAATTCTGCCAAATTAGATTGGAGCCTGGTGTTGCCATCCGGTTTCACCAGTCCTCAGTCAAATCGTCCAACCCATGCTAGCATGGAAAGCGGACGTTAAACGATGATGATGATGATGATGATGATGATTCAGATCACTGCCTGGAATCAAACTCGGAATCTTGGGGTTAGTAGCTCTTAACCAGTACGCCATATGCCCATGGGCATATGGCATAGTGATTAAGAGCACGTCTGATTCCAGGCAATGACCTGCATAATAATAATAATAATAAAAATAATGATAATAATAATAATAATAATAATAATAATAAGATAATAGCACCGGGCTGAATAACAACATGGATGTGCTACACCGGGCTCCCTATACAAAAACATATCTAATCCAATAACATCGATGGAATTAGCCAAAAGAACCGGTGGAAGATTTGAAGGAAGCGGTCTTTTAACGAAGATAATTTTTTTAAGAATATTTTTTATTCTTAAAAAATGAAATTTCACTGCAATACAAAGCACAGGACCTCCTATGCACGATGTCTCAATGAAACACGTGCGATCACACACGCAAAACCAACACCGGAAAGTTTACAAACTATATAAAAAAAAAAGAAATGGAACAAAATAGTAAGTACATATATTGAATAATTACGCATACACTTGAACGTGTACACAATGATATATACGTTTTGATACCCATAGAACTACACATGCATCTTAATGTTTACAGAACTACGTGAAAATCACAGGACACACTCACGCATACGAAAACACATATCACAAACGAAGCAAAACCAAAACTTTTTTTCTTTCTTCTTTGTTTATTTTCATTTTGTGAACAAATACAGACAGTGAACCATTCATAAGTTTAAAACGCCACACACACACAAAAATACACTATGCCTGGAGATAAATCTATCAACAAAAAAAATACAGATGAATACCGATCTGCTAGCCTTAAAAAACTACGCTACGAGCAATGTTTACATGCTGAGAACTCGGTGACGGTGTTGTCTCAAAAAACTGACCCTAAACAGACAAATCCGTCCCCGAATGTCAACGCCAAAGCTCGTCATGCCTCAATGATAACAAGGCAGATCACAAACCAGAGTGGTTATCGACCGAATCACAAAGGGCCACTCACTCGAAATAGATCTGCTAGCCTTAAGAAGCTACGTCACGAAAGCTCGGAGACGGTGTTGTCTCAAAAAACTTACCCTAAACAGACAGATCCGTCCCCTAGCGTCAACGTCGAAGCTTGTTATGCCTCACTGTTAATAAAACAAAATATAAACCGCAATGGTCATAGACCGGGTTATAAAGGACCACTTACTCGGATAATGAACCAGATCCGAGACGAGAAATCTGCTACTGGTTCAAATCTTCCCGACACACAGGAGCTGGAAGTACCCCACAACCGGAATATTCCAACAGATGGCCATCCATGCTCGTCATCAAATAACCAAAAGAAAAAGAATGAAAAATGGTCTAGGGAAGATAATAAAGAAGTTCTTAGAGCCTTCTACCGTGCCATATATTTCCCTACAGATAAATCTAATACTGTACAAACCTACTTAAACTGGAGACAGAAACACCTTGCAGTAAGACCCTACATAGACAGTAATAAACTTGCCAACGTCAGAAGAAACATTATAAAAAAAAAATTACTAACTGAAATAGAGATTGACCAAATTAAGCAAGCAGTAAAGGATAAAAAGAATGAAACTGCAGCTAAAGAAGATACTACAGAGGAAATAATTATAAACCAGCCCAAGGCTGATGAAAATACAGTAATAATTGAAAGAGTTAAGGTAACTGATAGGCAAAATAAAATACTCTCTGAACCAACCATAAACACTAAGGCAGGTGAAAATCAAATAGATGAAGGAAGTCATACAGAAATCGACGCAACAGAACTACATGATCTAAAAAATCAAATCATGATTGAATGGCTGAAAATTAAAGAAACTAGTATGAATGAACGCGACACTCTCCCCAAAATTCGCAATTCTAACCAAAACCTGAAAATAATTGGTAAAATCCGCCTTGCACTTAAGGATATAATTTCAGCTAATGATGTTGATATTACAGATCTCAACCACCTGTACTATGCATCCGCAAGAATCTCAACGATTCTATGTGGTGAAAAGATTAGAAAAAGACAACACTCCCACAAAAAGCCTTCTTGGCAAGAACGCATTCAACACCAAATTAAGCTGCTTAGATCTGACATAGAATGTTTGAAAAACCTTAAATTTGACAAGAGTATCAAACCTACAAAGACCCAAAAACTAAAGAAAAAATATAACATGAAAACCATAGTTGACATTGATGCCACCATAGAAACCATCAAGCAAAAGGTATGTGCTAAAGCTGCCCGCATAGCAAGGTATGAAAAGCGTGTTAAATTCTTCCGAGATAATAACATGTTCAAAAATAACCCCAAAAATTTCTACAGGAAGATAGGGAAAACACCAGTAACAATAAAGTCTGTCCCATCAAAAGAAGAAGTGCAAGAATTTTGGAATAACATCTGGGCAGAAGATAAAACACACAATGAAAAGGCCCCTTGGATTGATAGAATAGCTACAGACCTAGACTCCTTAGAGGAGCAAAAGTGGGAGGGGGTCAGGGTAGAAGATATAAGATCTGCTCTCAGGAGGTCAAGCAAATGGAAGTCTCCAGGAAAGGATAAAATTCCTAACTTCTGGTTGAATGCCTTCCCAGAAAGCCATGAACTGCTAACAAAACTTTACAACGATGTTTTGCAAAACCCTAGTTTGATGCCCTCTTGGCTAGTTAATGGTTTAACATTCCTGCTTCCAAAAAATGAGGAAACAAACGAACCAAAAAATTATCGCCCCATAACCTGCTTAACAACAATGTATAAGACGCTAACATCTGTCCTAACCGAGTACACCTATAGTTTTTTAATAGAAAGTAGCATATTCCCTAATGAGCAAAAGGGATGTAAACGTGGATCTTATGGTTGTAAAGATCAGCTACTCATCAATAAGATGATCTTAGAAGATTGTCACAAGCGACACAAAAACTTGTCAATAGCCTGGATAGACTATAAAAAGGCCTTTGATAGCCTACCACATAGCTGGATTAGGAAATGTCTGGAAATGTATAAAATAGCTCCTACTCTGCGAAACTTTTTATCTGTAAGTATGAGATCATGGAGAACCACACTGATGTTGAACAATGACAATGAATCTCTAAATGCTGGAGATGTAAGAATTTCATGTGGCATTTTCCAGGGTGACTCACTATCACCACTCCTCTTCTGTCTAGCCCTAATACCGTTCTCAAAATTGCTCAATGATGCACAGTATGGTTATAAAATATTTGATAAAAATATAAATCATCTCATTTACATGGATGATTTAAAGCTCTTTGCAAAAAATGACCAACAACTCAAAGGCCTACTAGCGATTGTTAAACAATTCAGTGATGACATCAGGATGCAATTTGGCCTTGATAAATGTGCAAAAGCTATCTTTATCAAAGGAAAAATGACAAATACATCTAATGTGAACCTTGACCAGCAAAATGTCATAAAAGAGTTAGAACCAGCGGAGAGCTACAAATACCTAGGGGTAATTGAAGGGGACAATATCAAGCACTCAGTGATGAGGGAAATGATCAGAAGAGAATGTTATCGCAGGGTGAGAGCAATACTGAAGACAGAGCTGAACGCGAGAAACAGGATCGAAGCGATCAATGCTCTAGCCATACCAGTCGTGACTTACAGTTTCAACATCGTTAACTGGTCAATTACTGAAATATGTAATGTTGACAGAAAAATACGAAAACTGTTGACAATGCATAGAATGCACCACCCTAAGGCAGATATAGAACGTCTTTATCTGCCAAGAAAAGAGGGAGGTCGAGGACTACTACAGCTGGCATTATCAATGAAGGTAGCCACAATTGGCCTAGACACCTATATGAAAAACTCTGAGGACTGGATGCTAAAACTTGTCTTAAAATATGAAAGCAAGAAAGCATCTTACTCAGTAACAAAACAGGCAAAGGAATATCTAAGTGAATTCCAATTGCAACAAATTCAAGAATTAGACGAACTAGAAACACCTACAGAAAAAGCTAAGCGCTTGAAAACCCGTGCTAAAATTGCTGCCTTAGCTATTATGACTGAAAAATGGCATGGAAAACCTCTCAATGGCAAATACCCAAAGAGAGCGAATAATGCAGATATTGACAAAGCCCTTACCCACCAATGGTTAATGGCCTCTGGATTGAAATCAGAAACAGAGGGGTTTATCATAGCAGCCCAAGATCAATGCCTACCTACAAAGAACTACCAGGCCAACATATTAAAGAACGGCAGCTCCCCATTATGTCGTATATGCCAACAACAAAATGAGACCATCGATCATGTTGTCTCCATGTGCAGTCTGCTTGCGCCTACAGAGTATCTCAACAGGCATGATAGAGCTGCACAATATATTCACTGGGTAATATGCAAAAACCTGGACTTGCCCCATGATAAAAACTGGTGGGAACACAAACCACCCCCAGTACTTGAAAATGATCACATTGCACTCCTCTGGAACTTCACCATTCAAACTGACAGAAAGATAGACGCAAATAGGCCAGACATCATACTGAAAGACTTCAGACAAAAATCATGCCTCCTCATTGATATGACTGTCCCAATTGATATAAACGTATCTGTCAAGACCTACCAAAAACTGAGCAAATATAAAGATCTTGAAATAGAAATTAGCAAAATGTGGAATCTGAAGACGAAAACAATACCTATTGTCATAGGTGCCCTGGGAATGACAGCGAAACGGGCTGATTACTACCTAGCTCAGATACCAGGAAACCCCAAAATGGCTGAAGTCCAAAAGATAGTGCTCATGGGGACTGCCCATATCCTACGTAAAATACTGTCTATGTGATCTCAAATTTTAAAGCAAACATAATTTTCTTATGGTTTCTTAAACATTCACTTGAACAAAACTGTACAAATCCAAATATATGGTACCCTAGGCATAACACCTACATGAACTTCTAACTTGTTGTCTCTTGAGGTCTCTGGGTGAGACTTGGATCCAACTTGTACAAATGCAAAACAAAAGTCAAACATAAAATAATAATAATAATAATAATAATAATAATAATAATAATAGTAATAATAATAATAATAATAACAACATCGAAAAATACCTTAGGAATGAGAACCCACGTTCGAAATTTTCTCAAGACACCTGATGAAGGCTGGAGGATATATCAGCCGAAACATTAACAACAAACAAGATGAGGACAAATATCTGTCAAATGTAAATAATGTAAGTAATGTACAACACACTACATACATACATATATATATATATATATATATATATATATATATATATATATATATATATATATCATCATCATCATCATCATCATCATCATCGTTTAATGTCTGCTTTCCATGCTAGCATGGGTTGGACGGCAAGCTAGCATGGGCTGGACTGGCAAGCCAGGAGGCTGCACCAGGCGCCAACTTGATCTTGCAAGGTTTCTACAGCTGGATGCTCTTCCTAATGCCAACCAGTCTGAGAGTGTAGTGGGTGCATTGTATGTATCACCGGCAAGCATAGCATATTGCCCAATGATTGAAAGGTACTTTTTAATGGGCTGGTTATGCAACACTGGCATTGGCCATGGCTACGATCTCACTTGGCTTGCACAATGTACCACAAAAGGTCTCGGTGACTTGTCATTTCCTCTGTGAGGCCCAACGTTTGAATATTGTGCTTCACCACTTCATCCCATGTCTTCCTGGGTCTACCTCTTCCACAGGTTCTCTCCACTGTTAGGGTGTGACACTTCTTCACACAGCTATCCTCATCCATACACAACACATGACCATACCAGCGTAGTTGTCTCATCTGATGCTTCTTATGTCCGACTTTTCTCTCTGTCATGCATGCACACTGACATTGCACATCCAGCAGAGCATACTAGCTTCATTTCTTTCAAGCCTATGCATGTCCTCAGCAGTCATGACCCATGTTTCACTGCTGTGTAGCATGGCTGTTCGCACACATGCATTATACGGTCTACCTTTCACTTTGACCAAGATGCCTTTTGTTACCAGCAGAGGTAGGAGCTCTTTCAACCATTCCCAGACTATACTTATTCTATGCTCTCAAAGCATCTAGCCTCGCTACTGACTTGGTCACCTAGGTAATGGAAGCTATTAACTACTTATAGTTTTTTCCCCTGGTATGTGAACGAATCTGTTTTCTGTACATCTTCAGTGTTTATTGCACTTGTGCATCTGCTACACACAAAAACTATCTTTCCAGGTAACCTTCCTTTGATATTGCTGCACCTCTTATATGTCCATAGCTTACACTGGGTGCATCTTATTGAGTTTTTACCTATGCCTTTTCTACAGATTGAGCAGGGCCATATACATGAAGGGATTTATGATTTGTCTGCCTTCCTTCTTACAAAGACTTTGGTTTTTGCTAGGTTAACACTAAGGCCCTTCAATTCGAGACTTTGTTTCCACATCTGAAACTTCTTCTTTAGTTCTGGTAGTGACTCAGCTATTAGAGCAAGGTTATCAGCATAGAGGATCTCCTAGGGGAAAACTACCTTGAATTCCTCTGTTATTGCTTGGAGAACTATGATGAACAAGAGGGGACTGAGCACTGAACCTTGGTGAACCCCTACTTCAATCTGGAATTCTTCACTACACGCGTTACCAACCCTCACCTTACTGACAGCATTTCTGTACATGGCTTGTACAGCTCTCACCAACCACTCGTATATCCCTAGTTTCTGCATTGAACACCAGATAAGGGATCAGGGGTTCTCGTCAAAGGCTTTCTCCATGTCAACAAAAGCCAAGTACAAAGGTATATCTTTGGCTAAGAATTTCTCCTACAGCTGTCTTACCAGAAATATAGCATGTGTGGTGTTTCTCCCTGGCACAAACCCAAACTGTATCTTATCTAAACTAACTCTCTCCCTAATTAGTTGGGCGATGTCCCTCTCCACAACTTTTATCACCTGATCCAACAATTTGGTACCTCCGTAATTATTCCTATCTAATGCTTCACCTTTACCTTTGTAGCAGTTGACTATAGTGCTGCTACACCAGTCATTGGGTATGATTCCTTCATGTAGCACCTGGTTGACTACATGGGTGACTAGACTATAGTCTACACTGCCAGAAATTTTAAGTATCTCAGCAGTGATTCCTGATGGGCCGGGGGGCTTTCCTTGTCTACCAAGGTACTGTCAATTCAAATAGCTGTTGGGTCACCATTTGGCAAACCTCTCTTTCATGCATTCATTCTCTTTATTTAGAAACCTTACATAGTGGTGTCTCCTAGTCTCTTTCTTTGCAGCATCATAAAATGCAAATGCACCATCTTCCATGTGGACACATTTCTCTCCTATGACATCATGATTCTCTCACACACACTGTCTTGCAATATAAAACATTTCAAGTTCTTGGTCCTCACAACGCAGAACATTGGCAAATTTTTTCTTATCTGCTTTCTCTCTGGCTAAGTAAACCTGTCTCCTAGCTTCCCTTCTGGTTATCTGTTACAGTTCCCTGCTATCACCACACTTCCAGTCCTTCCATGCCTGTTTCTTTTCCTTAATAACCATGTCAACTATATTGTTCCACCACCATGTCACCTTAAGTTGAGAAGAGACTTTGCACTAGCCACAGATATGACCAGTAGCCCTCAACAGGTTGTCCCATAGGAACCTCTAGTTGTCCTCCACATTATGCGATCTATATCCTCCTCTTTTTCATGAAAAGCTTCAAGTAATACGTCTCTAAATTTCTGTCCATTCAGAGGATCCATAAGCTTTCAGACCCTTCTTTTCCTCGCTGGTTGTCTTCTGAGCAGCCATTTAGTTCTGATCATGAAATTGCTAACTATTAACCTATGTTGTAGGGTGCATTCTTCATTTGGGAAAGTTTTGGCATTTATAAGTAGCCATCTTTCTTGTCCCCTGGTGAGATTGTAGTCAATCTGACTAGTGTGCTCACTAGACTGGTAGGTGAACAGGTGACTGGCAGTTTTCCTGAAGTTAGCATTATAGATCATAAGATCATTTGCATCACAGAATTCCAGCAGCCTGGTTCCCTCCTCATTGCAGGAACCAAATCCATTGCCACCATGCACACCATGGAAGCTCCCTGAATGTTGTCTAATATGCCCATTGAAGTCACCAGCCACAAAGAGAAGTTCCCTGTCATTCGTCAAGGAGTTAATCTGCAAGAGGGTATCATAAAATCAGTCTTTCTGTTCATCAGGTAGCTCTGACTGAGGGACATAAGCTGAGATAATGGTAGCTAATCCATGTTGCAGGACTAATCTAAGCCTAAGTATTCTATGACAGACTCTGACTACCTCGATTACCTTATTAACCCAATTCTCCATAAGGATTATACCCACGCCCCCAACCTCATTAGTGTTCCCTGCCCAGAAAATCTTATATCTATATTCTTTGCCTATGAGGAACCTAACAGAACTTCCTCTCCACCTTACTTCTTGGATGCAGCACAAATGTACATGTCTCCGTTCAAACATCTCAACAATCTCACCAGACCTACTTTTCAATGTGCCAACATTAAGTGTGTGAACTCTGAGGGTGTGGAAGGTGTGGGTCAGTGCGACCCTGGGATGGGAGACAGCAGTATTACGCATCTGAAAAGAAAGCTTACATTTAGCAGATCTCGAAATCATACAAATAGGTTTCAACTTGCATACACTACACCATAATTTTATTCGCTACGTAATCACTTTCTTGACATTTCGGTCAGCATCCATCACTCCACTCTTAGCACCTCCATCCACTACAAACACAGAGACTCACATTCTTATCTTAACTTCTCCTCCTCCCACCCTAAACACACCAAGCTTTCCATCCCCTATTCCCAATTCCTCCGTCTACGCAGGCTCTGTAGTGACAGCCATAACTTTGAGACTCAGTCTCAACTCATAGCTCACCACTTCAGCCTACGTGGATATCCACCCACCACTATCCACACTGCCCTTGCCAGAGCACGTTCCGTGGACCGTGCATCTGCTCTCTCTCCCCCCGAACCCGCCCTACCGTTTCCCGCCTCCCTTTTCCACTCACCTACCATCCCACCACCCTACCCCTCCAACGCATCATTCTCCAAGCTTTCCGGCGCCTCCAGTCCGACCCCTCCACCTCCCACATCTTCCCTAATCGACCCCTCCCCTCCTTCAAACGAGCCCATAACCTACGAGCCCTCTTGGTCCACAGCTTCTTCCCCAACCCAACCTCCCAACCTGGCTCGTTCCCTTGCTCCCGCCCACGCTGCCGCACTTGCCATTACCTCTCCAGCACCACCCTCCTCACCAGCACCCATCACCGACCCTATCGCATCACCGACTCCTTCACCTGCACTTCTACCAACATCATCTATTGCATCTCCTGCTCTCTCTGGCATTCTCTGTACATCGGACAAATGGGGTGCCGCCTGGCCAACCGATTCACGGAACACCTCCAAGACATCAACGTTTGCAATGACACCCCGGTGTCATGCCATTTCCGCTCTGCTTGTCACTCCTTGCAGCAACACCTGTCCATGTTTGGATTGCGCCGTGAACAGGGATTAATCTTCTCTCTTCACTCCTTTGCGCCACATAGGCTCAACTCCCTTCTTCATCTAACCCCCTCCCTTCCTCCCTCCCTCCTACCACCCACCTCTCCTCTCCTCCCTCCCACCCACCTTTCCTCTCCTCCCTCCCTCCCACCCACCTTTCCTCTCCTCCCACCCACCCACCTCTCCTCTCCTCCCACCCACCCACCTCTCCCCTCCTGCTCCGACTCCTACTTCTCTGTACTTCTCTTCACCTCTACTCTTTCTCCCTTCTCTCTCTCTCTCACTCTCTTCTCTCTTACTCTCTTTCTCTCTATTCTTCTCTTTCTCTCTATTCTTCTCTTTCTCCCTCCTCACATACCCACCGTCCCATTCTCTTATATCCACCTTTCCCTTCCCACTTCATCATCACCCCCTCCCCTTCATCGTCATAAGCTCATCCCACCCCAACACACTCCTACTCTACCTTCCCACCCCACCCCATCCAATTCCTTACACCCACCCCGACCCCTGCCTAGCCACATACCCCTACCTATACCCCCACCCTCAGCCGAACCCACACTTCACCCATGCTTTCCCCACTCTTGCCTCCCCCGCCTTTGCCTTCCCCACCTCCCACCACCCTCACATCACATCACACATCACTTCACAACACACCACCACGCACACACTACAACTGACCAACTCCTTTCTCCCCTCCCCATTTTTCACACCTACATACACACACCACCAGCATTCTCTCTCTCTCTCACACACACACACACACAGCTTCTCGTATTTGGATCACCGCTTCTTTCCCCTTTTGTTATCTCCCCTTTTTCTTAGCTCTCCTGTGCGAACTTTATGTCCGGCAGTCGCCATGATAGATCGCTGACCAAAACATTCAATTTTTTTCCTCTGTGTTTTTCTGCTTGTTTTCTCCGTATTCTTTCTGTTGAAGAGTGTAGCTCGAAACGTTAAAGACTTTCTTATTCCCGAGCATTAAACTAATACATCCTTTTGTTGTTTACACCACCTGTCCTCGTCTGTTACTGTTTTTTTTCGTAAATTCTCCCATATATATATATATATATATATATATATATACTAGACTTCAACACAATATATGTGTGTGTGTGTGTGTGTGTGTATTTATATATATATATATATATATATATATATATATATATATATATATATATATATATAGATCACATCTTGTGTCTATTAAGACCGAAATTGTTCTCAACATGAAATATAGCAGCATACCAAAAACGTGAGCGGGCAAGACATTTAAAATCACCTAAAAAATCATTATTAAACAGGAACTAGTTTCGGATTTAACAAATTCTTACCATTTGTCTATTCCTCATCAGCCTGATTTGTAATGTACCGCAATCATCAGAATCGTATACAGAGTTGCCCATCGCCATGGGTGTGCGTGCATATGGTTCTGCTAATTACAGCTTAATGGTAAAATTCAAACGTCTTCGTTTTGGCGCGCTAATTCCAGGAATATATCCGCAGAAAATATTTACTGCGACTTATATATTCAGTATGAGAACATGAGTAATGGGTAAAATATTATTATAAAATCTGGTAATTAGTCATATATTAATTAATATCGAATAATTATCAGGAGGCCAGTGCATCTAAAGAATCAAAGAGATTCAGAAATATTATCTGCAATTTCAGGGGATTAAGGTACATTTAAAAAAAATAACGTCGACCACTAACGTGGACAGTCAATGCGCTAGAAATAGATCACATCTTGTGTCTATTAAGACCGAAATTGTTAGACAAATGGTAAGAATTTGTTAAATCCGAAACTAGTTCCTGTTTAATAATGATTTTTTAGGTGATTTTAAATGTCTTGCCCGCTCACGTTTTTGGTATGCTGCTATATTTCATGTTGAGAACAATTTCAGTCTTAATAGACACAAGATGTGATCTATTTCTAGCGCATTGACTGTCCACGTTAGTGGTCGACGTTATTTTTTAAAATGTACCTTAATCCCCTGAAATTGCAGATAATATTTCTGAATCTCTTTGATTCTTTAGATGCGCTGGCCTCCTGATAATTATTCGATATTAATTAATATATGACTAATTACCAGATTTTATAATAATATTTTACCCATTACTCATGTTCTCATACTGAATATATAAGTCGCAGTAAATATTTTCTGCGGACATATTCCTGGAATTAGCGCGCCAAAACGAAGACGTTTGAATTTTACCATTAAGCTGTAATTTACTTATGCCATTGGTCTCTTTATCTCATTCTTTTATATTTATATATATATATATATATATATGTATATGTATACATTTATATGTATATATATATATATATATATATATATATATATATATATATATATATATATATATATATATATATATATATAAAAGAATGAGATAAAGAGACCAATGGCATAAGTAAATTTATATTTTATGTAGAATGTTCAATGTATCCCTTCATCGGAGACCGTAATAGTAGAAGATAAGCATTATTACATCTGTATGAGGAGATTTGCAGTAAGAAATGAGAGCAATGCGGAGAAGAAAAAACAAAGAAGAAAAAGTACTTGGAGTATATCCACAAATGCAACTATAATCACCACTGGAAAATACCCACACGGATTCTATACATGGATATTTACTGTTGGAATGGAACTATACTTCAAGTACTTTTTCTTCTTTGTTTTTTTCTTCTCCACATTGCTCTCATTCCTTACTGCAAATCTCCTCATACAGATGTAATGATCCTTATCTTCTACTATTACCGTCTCCGATGAAGGGATACCTTGAATTTTCCCTGAAACAGCTGTAAGATATTCTACATAAAATATAAATTTACTTATGCCATTGGTCTCTTTATCTCATTCTTTTTTATATATACACACACTAATACACGACCCATGTTATATTCCCTACTCATGTTGCAACCACATCAGGTGCAAAACTAGTCGGTATACAGCACTTACTCGGTATTACCTGTATCGTTAGGGTCTGGTTGACTCCATTACCCTCCATTACATTTCTTCAACAACTATGAGAAACAACTGTTTTACACACAATAAACTACCATTTTTCTCACTCTCGGACTACTTTCTGTTGTTGTGTAGTCACAGTCTAGCTTCATCATATTGATCAATGATCTAAAGTATACTAACCATGACCATCGTAACTGTTTACCAATAACGTGCATTCAGAACTATAATCTAATGTCACCTCTTTTTGAAGATATTCAGGTATAATTTGAGGTAAATTAGACTGCTGTTTTTAGCAGAGTGAATGACCACATTACCTCCTGCAGTAACTCTTTCGACAGTACACCTTACTAACCCTTAATTCGGCTTCCAGTTTACATATTCAGTTTATATGTACACTCTACTAACACCTGGTCAACTATTAAAATAAAATTTGTCCTCAGGTACCCCTACTTTGAGTCCCATCCTGATTATATGATCTATATGTTAACTCCTACTTAAGTCATCCATTAGTGTCTCTATACACTCTGCTTGACCCCCTACTATAGTCCTCTATTATGTAACATGCCTTCATACAGACTCTGTTCACCTCTATATCAGCTCCTCTGTTACTCATTCTGTTTGTCTACGTGCTACTCCTGTTTCAACTACCTATTATATAATGTTTCTCCTTGCTAGCTCCTAATTTAGTCAGCTATTATATAATAGGCCTTTATGTATATTCTGTTAGTCTTTGCTCTAGTCATCTATTACATAATCTTCCCACATGTACACCCTACAGGTCTCTGATTTAACCTTCATATATATATCATATATTATGTTAGATATCATATGTATCACATATCAGGTAATACACACACACACATCTATATCCATTTTGGTTACATGCCTTTATACCCATCTTGTTTCACCTTTTCTCCTCCTCCTCTGAAGTCAAAAAGCTAAATACCAAACAAACTATTGGAGTTGACAGAAGCAATCTCTTGAAAGTGGTACACTATGCCATCAGCCTCATAACTGAAACCAGTTAAGTGATAACAAATTCTATTAAATTTAAAGCTATGTGATGTTCAACATTTCACTTTCAGTTAGGGAAACTGAAAATTCTGAGTGTTTATAAATGAGTATATAAGATTTTAGGTATAGCTGTGTGGTTAAGAGCTTTGCTTCATAAATACATAGTTTTGAGTTCAGTTCCAATGTGTGACAATCTGTGTAAAGATCTTCTGTTATAGCCCCAAGACAACAAATGCTTGTGAGTGAATTTTGTTGGCAGATACCATGAGCTAATTTGTTTTCCTGTGTTAGCATGAGTTAGAGGAATATACTGTGTGTGTGTGTGTGTGTGTGCAGCAACAACTGGCACCAGAAACATGGAGTCCTTTTCATAACTAGCACTAACATTTACTAAAGACTCTTATCTTCAATATAAAATGTTTTAAGGAAACTCTGAAGTGAGAGGTACCATGATGTGCTCTGTTTGGGGTGAGATACACAGAAGGAGTAACAGTAAGTTCCTCAGACAATCCTGACAGTCAAACTTTCTCACCATTAATGAGGTAGTGACATCTTTGCAATAGCTGATTCTGTTACAGAAGCCACCTTACTCTCAGATGAACATAACATCAAAGTTCTCAGTACAGAATTGAATGATAATTTTATAATCTCAAGTACAAAATAAATCTCAGATCATCCTATTTGCTTGCATTATGAACAGCAACAGTAAAGTCACAAGCATGAGAAGAGGTAAGTTTCCACATTCTGTCTTCATGACTAATTACAAATTGTCTAAGACAAATATAGGTAGTATCTATTTCTATTTTCTAGCAAGCACAGTTCAAACAGCTATTAAAGATCAGCATCCAGTACGGAGAAATGCCTGTGGAAACAAAAAGATTAATGCTATCACATGTTTAACCTAAATCTAGTTCAAAATTGCCTGACATCAAATGAAAACTTTTTTTAAGTGCATCCTACTATGTAGACATTTCAGAAAGTAGAAATGTTTTAGTATGTTGCAGGCCAAGGCAATTAAAAAGTGAAGTAAAATAATCATACAAAATGAAAGAAACAGTTTATTTTCTTAATTTTTTTAAACATCACCTGTTGTAATGAATGAATGAATGGCTACACATTTAATGACATAAAGATTGGTATGGGCCAAGTATGACAGGATATGCAAGAAAGAGTTAAAACGTTCTTAGTTTGGCTGAATGTGAGCAATTGTGATTTTAGAGTAAATGAAGTACCAGCCAGTTGAATAGCTTTCCTCAATGGACAAATAAACATTTTTAGTCATTTTCTTCTTTTTCAAAATCGATTATTCATCTACAGTATATTGCCATACCTTGCATATTGTTAGTCTCCATTGTTCTAATCATTTAGAAATATGAAAATATTTACTAATTAAAATATCACACCTGGGAAAAATCTTTCATTTCTTTTTACCAAATGAAGTTAACTAACTTTTAATTTGTATTAATTAATCTATTTGAGGTTATTGTGAAGATGATACTGCACTATTTCTTGATGCTGAATTTTGTTGTCCACAGAAAATGTCATTGCACAAAAATACAAACAATTTTTTGTAGGCAATGTTACATATTTCACAAAGATGATGAGTTGGATTTGGATCGTAGACAAATTTGCTAAAACCTGATGTAGACTAGTGTCACAGCTCTGAATATTTTAATTTATTGTTAACTATTTATCAAGTGCTTTGTGGTAGTTACATACTACAGATTAGATCAAATGGAATGTGTTGAGTTCAACACTTTTATAGAAAAATCTTTTATTACAAACTCCTTTGTCCACTAGCATTGTATGAGCAAGACCACAATGATGGTTGCCCTGTGTGCAAAATTCTTGCAATTGCAAAATCTTAAGAGAAAGAGAACTGAAGTGGTAATAATCCTTTCTACTATAGGTACAAGGTCTGAATTTTGTAGGGAGGGAGTAAGTCGATTACATTGATTCCAGTAATCAATTGGTACCTATTTTATCAACCCTGGAACAATAAATGACAAAGTCAACCTTGGCAGAATTTGAACTAAGAACATGAAGACAGACAAAATGCCACTAAGTACATTGTCTGGTGAGCTAACGACTCTACCAGTTCAATGCCTTAAATAAAGTAGTAATAATAAAATAGACAAACTTGTTGATATGACTAGTGTGTCCTGGAGTTCCTGCCAACGAATTTTTGGCAGGAATTACGAATGAAAAGAGTTGCAGCAAAATTTGCACCTCACTTATTCACAGAAGATCAAAACCAGTCGTGACTGAATGCATGTCGTGAACTGAAAGAACAGTTGGAAGTTGATCCAGACTTTTTATTTAAGGTCATCACTAGTGACGAAAGCTGGTGCTATGGAATTTGCAGATGTGGAAGAGGCGAAGAAAAAAATGAGAGAAGCATTGAAAGCATCACTTCGCAAGAATTGCAGTACAGCTTTGATCAGTGGAAAACACATCTGGATCAATGCATTGCTTCAAATGGAGAAAACTTTGAAGGCAATAAAAGTGTAAACATGTAAAACTAAGTGAATAAAATAATATTGCAAAATTATGGTTTCTTTTGGGTACCCCCTCAAAATAAACAGTACAAAAGCTGTAAGTTCTGTATTAGGTCATCATAAATATCCTCTTTTTCTGAACTTTTGATGGTACTTTCACATCTGCTGGGCAGCTGACTTCTACAATGGTGCATGGACTTTTGTGCCTCTTCACAGAAAAACAGGTTTGTTGTGTTTGCAATGGATTGCTGTTTTACTGGAATAATTTACCAGTATTCCTTGTTTTTACAAAACAAATGTAAATGCATTCTGGTTCTAACATGCTTTTGATATATCCATCTGAGTAATTCCTCCCGTTAATACCAATGTAAATACTTTTCCAACTATATCATGTCTCAAGAGAAGGTAGGATTTTGTAGACATTTTGGGACAGCTAATGATGATACTTCCATGTTGGTATAGCATAACCGACATTTTCTATCACAACTTGGTGGTTTTTTTTTATTTATTTATTTATTTATGTGTTTCAGCCAAGTGGCTGCGGTCATGCTGGTGCACCATCTTTTGACTCTCTTGTTTATCAGGTATTTAGTAGCTGTCTCCTGTTCCAGTACAGCAAAGGCACTTCCGTCAAGATGTAATGTATCTATTGCAGGTCAAGGGAAGAGGCTATTTTTCCTGTCAATATTACTATTATTCTTTAGCATGTGGGATGTGTACCCATGCATTGTTTTCTGCAGGCATGATCAGTGCTTCTCTCAGCTTCTGTCAAGTAGGTCATCCCAGCTTCCTTTCAGTCATGTGATACTGTTGTACACTCACAACACCTTCTTTTATCTATTCTAAAGATATTGTTTTCACTTTTAAGTACACATGTAATGTACTCAGTTCTTTCTTTACTGTTCAGCAAGTATTATCTGAGTGACACAATGCAACACTCAAATACTTTTGACTGTCTTTAAACCTCTTATGCTATCTCTTTGTTGTATAGAGATTCTGTTGGTGTTGGTGTTAATGTGGAAGTTGCCAGTGGTGGCCAGTATCTTTCTACCTTTTGACATACATGCTGCTGATCTTTTCAAGTGTCCAGTCCATTATGTGTGTGTGTGTGTGTGTGTGTGTGTGCATGCGTGTGTGCATGTACATATTTGCATATAAGCATGTTTAAGTATATATATATATATATATATAGCGATATTTTTGATACACACAGAACAAAAAAAACAGTAGAGAAGAGTAAAAAAACCACCTGCCTTTAGTTAATTTAGTACGATCGTTTCACAGTTAAGAGTAAAGAATACTCTATTCTGATCTTCAGCTAAATATTCTAATAAATTTGTTAATGTCTAAATAACTCACGTTAATTTTGACCATGCGACATCAATACCACGTGAGGAAGACGTTAAGAAATTTATCGGCCAGTGAGTTCAAAATCCCTCACCCTAATGAATTCAATTCAGTGTGCATCATAAATAGTCCCGCATAGAAAAGAGACCCGTACGAACTTCTTGCGGTTTAACTATTCACCTTAGAGGTATTATTAAAATATAGATATGCAGGGCAGGGAATCGTCAATTAGTAATAAAATTAATAATTAACAATTTTGCCGGGTAGCTCAGTATGAAAAAACCTTTTCGGTAAAAATCATTTATAACCATAAATATATAGGGATTGACAGTAACCTGCTTCTCCAACATACTGAGAATTCAGAAAATAGCAGCCAAAGAACTACTGATTCCAAAACTACAAATTATTACTCTAAATTGATAGCGATATTTTTGATACACACAGAACAAAAAATATCAATTTAGAGTAATAATTTGTAGTTTTGGAATCAGTAGTTCTTTGGCTGCTATTTTCTGAATTCTCAGTATGTTGGAGAAGCAGGTTACTGTCAATCCCTATATATTTATGGTTATAAATGATTTTTACCGAAAAGGTTTTTTCATACTGAGCTACCCGGCAAAATTGTTAATTATTAATTTATTACTAATTGACGATTCCCTGCACTGCATATATATATATATATATATATATATATATATATATATATATATATACATACACATATATACATATACATCTATATATATATATGTATATATGTATGTATATATATATATATATATTCTTTTATGTTTCATCCCTGAGGCTGTAGCCATGCTGGGGCACCGGAACACTGAAAAGGAAAGTCAATTCTTCAAAAGTAGCTTAAGACATTCTGAGATAGAGTAATGTCAATAATATACTTTAAAGGTATCTAAATTCATATATTCATTATTAAAATAGAAAGGATATAAGGATAAAATGTATATAAGATTTTATCAAGTAGCCAGTGTGCAAAACCAATTGAGGAAAAAATTATTAATACAAAGTATATAATTTTTTTCCTTATATATAAAATACATTATTATATCAAGGGCTATAACTGTAAGTAAAGCCTCATGCTGTGAGGGGACTCTAAAGTCAAACTACTTCAATAAATATACACAGACACCAAATTCGAGGGAATGAATGTAAGAGAAATTCCATATATCATTAATGATTTCATGGTCAGCATATATAATATGCTCTCCATTCATCAGTACAAACATCATCAGGAAAATATAAATATAAACATCTATACATACCATGTGAACACAATGCATCCAGCAGAGCATATATAAATGTTGACACTTATATATCTATAGAAGGGGATTCTCTTTTGTGTTCATCTCAGCTACGTGTGTATGATCGGAACAACTCAGCACTGAATATATTCAAGGATAAAATCTATATAAGATTTTACAAAGTAGCTATCGTGCAGAACCAACTAAGGAATTTTTTCCTTATATACTAAATACATGAATGGAGGGCATTATTATATAAGTTGCCCATGAAATCATTAATATTATACGACTAAACCTTTTTAAAAAAATTTCTCTTATGTTCATTCCCTCAAATTTGGTACCTGTATATATTTAATGAAGTAGTTTGACTTTAGAGTCCCTTCACAGCATGCAGCATTACTTATACTAATACCCCTTGATATAATAATGTATTATATATATATATATATATATATATATATATATATATATATATATATATATATATATATAGAGAGAGAGAGAGAGAGAGAGAGAGAGAGATACAAAAAAGTAGGTATAAACACATGAAAAAATAAATAAATAAAAACAAAAATAAACGAACATGTATTAACAGAGGATATAGATACTACAGGCACTCCCCATACACACACATGCACTTACAAAACATAAACACACATTGAGGGATACACATGCGTAGACACATACAATAGGAATACAAAATATAAAATGGCTGATAGTTAGCAAGGTGAGACACACATAAGAAAGAAGAAACCAAAGGACCACTGATGAGGTCACAGAAGTGTGACGAAAGAACTCTGGCCGAAATAGGATTAATGTAATGTAATGTAATATAAAGCTGAAGCAAATTAACACCAGATATACAGTGCGTGTGTTTTTATTGGCTAAACTGGCAATATGACCATCCCCAAGTACAACAACATCTGTTTCAACACACGATTTCACATCAAAAATCATGCAAAACAAATATATAAACGGAATATATATTATATATTATGTTATATATTATAATATATATATATTATATATTATATATATATATATATATATTATATATATATATATATCATCATCATCATCATCGTCGTCGTTTAACGTCCGTTTTCCATGCTAGCATGGGTTGGACGATTTGACTGAGGACTGGTGAAACCAGATGGCTACAACAGGCTCCAATCTGATTTGGCAGAGTTTCTACAGTTGGATGCCACTCCTAAACGCCAACCACTCAGAGAGTGTAGTGGGTACTTTTACGTGCCATCGGCACGAAGGCCAGTCAGGCAGTACTGGCAATGGCTACGCTCAAAATGGTGTATTTTATGTGCCAGCCGCACAAGAGCTAGTCTAGGGGCACTGGCAACGATCTCGCTCGAAAGTCCTTACACATGCCGCGGGCACAAGTGCCAGAAAGGCGACGCTGGGCACAGGTGCCATCACGATTTCGATTTTGCTTGCCCCAATAAGTCTTCGCAAGCTGAGTTTCGTGTCCCAATGAAGGAGACGACATTGGCATGGGTGCCAGTCGTCGAATTTAACTCGATTTCGATTTCACTTGCCTCAACAGGTCTTCGCAAATGTAGTTAGTATCAAATTTAACTCGATTTCAATTTCACTTGCCTCAACAGGTCTTCGCAAGTGGAGTTTAGTGTCCAATTTAACTCAATTTCGATTTCACTTGCCTCAACAGGTCTTCGCAAGTGGAGTTTGGTGACCAATGAAGGAAGGTACACATAAGTGGACTGGCTGAGGCCTTAGATTTAGGTCTCACTTGGCTTGCCGGGTCTTCTCACGCACAGCATATTTCCAAAGGTCTCGGTCAGAAGTCATCGCCTCGGTGAGGTCCAATGTTCGAAGGTCTTGCCTCACCACCTCATCCCAGGTCTTCCTGGGCCTACATCTTCCACAGGTTCTCTCACCTAGATGGCAGAAGTTGTTTTCTGTACATTTACAGTGTTTATAGCTCCTGAACATCTGCTACATACAAAAACTAACTTCCTAGTTAACCTTCCTTTGATATTGCTGCACCACTTATGTGTCCATAGCTTGCACTGGGTGCATCTTATAGAATTTCTACCTACGCCTTTGCTACAGATCGAGCAGGGCCATCTACCTGAAGGGGTTTGTGTGTTGTCTACCTTCCTATTTATTAGGACTTTGGTTTTAACTAGGTTGATTCTAAGGCCCTTCGATTCTAGTCCTTGCTTCCACACCTGAAACTTCTCCTCTAATTCTGATAGTGACTCAGCAATTAGTGCAAGGTCATCAGCATAGAAGAGCTCCCAGGGGCAACCTGTCTTGAATTCCTCTGTTATCGCCTGGAGGACTATGATAAATAGGAGGGGGCTGAGGACTGAACCTTGGTGGACCCCTACCTCTACCCGGAATTCTTCACTGTACTCATTGCCAACCCTCACCTTACTGATAGTGTCTCTGTACATGGCTCGTACAGCTCTCACTAACCATTCTTCTATCCCAAGTTTCCTCATTGACCACCAGATAAGAGATCGGGGGACCCTGTCAAAGGCTTTCTCCATGTCAACGAAAGCCAGGTACAGAGGTTTATCTTTGGCTAAGTATTTCTCCTGCAGCTGCCTTACCAGAAATATAGCATCAGTGGTGTTTTTCTCTGGCACAAACCCAAACTGCTTCTCATCTAAACTGACTCTCCCTAATTAGTTGAGCTCTGGCCCTCTCCGTGACTTTCATTACTTCATCCAACAACTTCATACCTCTTTTATTATTTGTACCTAAAGCGTCACCTTTACCTTTGTAGCAGTTGACTATGGTGCTGCTACACCAGTCATTGGGTATGACTCCTTCATGTATCACCTTGTTAACAATACGGGTGACTAGGCTATAGCCGACACTGCCAGATATTTTAAGCATCTCTGCAGTGATTCCTGATGGGCCCGGGGCTTTCCCTGTCTTCATACTCTTAATAGCCTTATCTACCATGGTACTGCCAACTCGCTGGTCCCTCTGTTGGGTCAACATTCGGCAGACTCTCTTCCTCCCATTCATTCTCTTTATTGAGCAACCTTTCGTAGTGGCGTCTCCAAACCTCTTTCTTTGCAGCCTCGTTTAGTGCAAGCGTATCATCATCCATACAAACACATTTCTCTCCGACGACATCACAGTTCCCTCACACACTTTCTTGTAACACGAAATACCTCAAGTCTTTGGTCCTCACGGTGCAGAACATTGACAATTTTTTTCTTATCTGCTTCCCCTCTGGCTAAATAAACCTGTCGCTTAGCTACCCTTCTGGCAGTCTGATACAATTTCCTGCTACCACCGTTCTTCCAGTCCCTCCAAGCCTGTTTCCTTTGTCTAATAGCCATGTCAACAACATTGTTCCACCACCACGTTATTTTGGGTCGAGAGGGGACTTTGCACCATCCACAGATCTGGTCAGTGGCTTTCAGCAGGTTGTCCCGTAGAAACGTCCAGTTGTCTTCTACATCGTGTGAAGCTACTTCCCCTTCTAATTCGTCAAAGGCCTCAAGTAATAAGTCTCTAAATTTCTGTCCATTCGCAGAATCTTTGAGCTTCCAGACCCTTCCCCTCCAAGCTGGTCGTCTCCTGGGCAACCACTTGGCCCTAATCCTGAGGTCACTAACTACTAGTCTATGTTGTGGAGTGCATTCTTCGCCAGGGAATGTTTTGATATATATATAGGCGCAGGAGTGGCTGTGTGGTAAGTAGCTTGCTTACCAACCACATGGTTCAGGGTTCATTACCACTGCGTGGCACCTTGGGCAAGTGTCTTGTACTATAGCCTCGGGCCGACCAAAGCCTTGTGAGTGGATTTGGTAGACGGAAACTTAAAGAAGACTGTCGTATATATGTATACATATATATATATGTATGTGTGTGTATATGTTCGTGTGTCTGTGTTTGTCCCTCCAACCTCACTTGACAACCGATGCTGGTGTGTTTACGTCCCCGTAACTTAGCGGTTCGGCGAAAAGAGACTAAAGGCGGTGCTCCAGCATGGCCGCAGTCAAATGACTGAAACAAGTAAAAGAGAGTAAAGAGAGAGTATATATATATATATATATATATATATATATATATATATATATATGGGAGAATGTACGAAAAAACAACAACAGACGAGGACAGGTGGTGTAAATAACAAAAAGATGTATTAGTATGACGCTCGGGAATACGGAAAGTCTTTGACGTTTCGAGCTGCGCTCTTCAACAGAAAGAATACGGAGACAAGGAGAAAAACACGGAGAAAAAAATTGAATAGTGTTCAGTCAACGGTCAATCATAATAATGGCTGACCGGAAGTTAGAAATTATTTTTTCAGGAGAGCTAAGAAAAGGGGGAAATAACAAACGCTATATATATATATATATATATATATATATATATATATACTAGCACTATAGCCCGGCTTTGCTCGGGATTAAGTTAGGATAATTAAGCTAATGAAGCTCTTTATTTCAAATCAAATGAAGTAACATAGACGTCAAATTTGAGTGAAATCCATTGAAATTGGTAAACTTTTGGCTGAAAATGAGTTGCAGACAATTTGATTGGGAAATCCCATAAGATATTGGTTCATCAATTTTTTTCCTCTCATCCATTTTCTTTTTTTTTATTTGCAGTTTTAGCTCCGAGTTGCAGTCATGCTGATGCACTGCCGTTTTTTTTCCTTCGTTTTTGAAGAACTTAAAGCATTCAAAGATCCCATGAGTCCTATGTAATGCTGGCATCAAGTTTATCAAAATAAATCTAAATTGGTAAAAGTTATGGTTGAAAATGAGGTGAAGCCAATTTTAGTGGGAAGTCCTATAAGGAATCGGTTTATCGAATTTTTTAATCCTGATTAAATGGAAAACCCCATAGGGAATCAGTTTATTGGTTTTTCACTTCAAATAGGGCTTAACCGAACACAACATTGCTGATTCAAAAACATCTATATTTATACTTTAAAGTTGGTTTTCATACCCAACCCAGTTCTGCAGAATCAGTGCCGCGACGGGAGCGCATGGGTTAGGAGTTTGATCGGTAGAGGTGATCAGGTTGCATCTGCCAGCCCTTTTGAAAATACCACCCCCTACCTGAGTAATACCATCAATTGAGGCAAATTTGGCACCCGGACGTAAGTTTTGTAAGAGGAATATAGAGGCCAATCTTCTCCCGCAGAGATGTGAGTCAGATCTCTCTTTTCGAAAACATGAACAGTTTCATAACATTGTTTACAAAATAATAGGTGATCGTTTGCGAAGGAGCGTGTCTACAGTGAACACTTATGATTTTTGCTCTGGTAACTTCTGCTCTCTGCCATGTTCATGCACGACCAGCTATATGTGGGTATGAGTAGAGCAATGGATTCAGCAAATCTGGAAATTAGTTGTGGAGAAACGGAGAATATCGTTTATACTGTGTATATATATATATATATAAATAATATATATATAATATATATATATATACGGGCAACACACACACACACACGTATATACACCTATTGCATACGTGTTTTGTACGCATACATGTTCGTGTGTGTGTGTGACTGAAGCCATTCACACATACATCCATACATACATACATAACAATCCCTGTCTGTCTGTTTTTGTCTGTCAATCACTCACTATAAAGACGAAATTAAAAAAATCTGTTATCTCTCTCTCTCTCTCTTTACACCGTCGCTAGAAGGGGACTTAACTCATGTTTGCAAATGCTGGTGTAGTTCCTGGACTTGAAAATTGCTAGAAGTTATGGTTTAAAAATTATTTTTAATGCAAAAATTCACCCCTTAGCAAGCAACAAATCAAAAAATAAATGACAGATTCCGGGCATTTTCGACTATGCGGAATCCATTGGTGCGACTCCCAGATTGCTATCTTGTAAGGTGTAGATTTCTATAGATGTACCACACACACACACACACTCGCAAACTCAGCTTTACAATATGTACTGATATATATATATATATATATATATATATATATATATATATATATATATATTGAGAGAGAAAGAAAGAGAGAGTCATGGCCATGCAAGAAGGAGATCAAACTCAAAATATGAGTATATGTATATTTTTATTGATATTTAATAGAAGTAACTGAGTGACTCCAGAGCCATGCATTGGCACTTTGATAAGAGCCAATGCATTAAACTCTTGTGTGTATGTGTGTGTGTGTGTGTGTGTGTGTGTGTGTGCGTGTGTGTGTGTGCATGTGTTTGTGTATGTGTGTGGATAATAACAGACAATGGATAATTGTCAGCTCTTTACAGTTGTTTCTTATGCATTTTTTGATAGAAGAATGAGAACATTACTTCATTACAAAAACTGTAATCATCAGATGAAACAATTTTACAAACAGAAGAATATCCCAAGAATACAGCAGGGACATGGTTGAAGTCTGTCGAAGCTAACTATGCATGTCTTTTCAGGTACCCAATTCTGTCTGAATCCTTATTTTACTATATATATGTGTTTATATACATATAAATGAAAGAAGCCGAAAATGTGTTGAGATTCATTTAGGTCTTTTATTATTCAATTTTTAATGACTTAACTGGTTTCACAGATTTCTCTGATTTTCCCAGGTTGTGGTAGAGAGACATGGAGCTTGCAACATAACTCTATGTCCTTCTGTCTTGACTTTTGAAAATCAGATATCTTTGAAACCAGTTGTCTTAAAATTTTTTTAAATAGAAAATCAAAACAAATCCCAGTGCATTTTGAACTTTTTTCTATATTTCTACCTGTGTGAAATAAAATAACTGTTTTATATATACTAGGTTGAGGAAAAAGTTTGTGACCCATTATTTTAACATGGCATTATTTAAAAAATAATGCTGCATTAAAATGGTTAACATGGCGCACAAATATTTCCTCAACCTAATATACATAAATAATTATGACCAATGAAATGGAGTGAATGAGACCTTTTATTTCCTAAATTACCATTTATCTGATAGCTGAACCCACGGTTGGGTTTTATAGAGTAAGCTCCAGAGTTAACACCTAAAAGAATATAGACATATATATATATATATATATATATATATATATATATATATATATATATATATATATATATATATATAGAGAGAGAGAGAGAGAGAGAGAGAGAGAGAGAGAGAGAGAGATTTAAATAATAAGGGTGAAAAATTGAATATTAATTTGATTAATATCAATTTAAAACCAGTGGCCTAGCAAATTGATAAATCTGAAGATTCAGAAAAATTATATTACATACATATAAGAGGGATGACCATTAAGTAGACATCCTTTTGCTAGAAGAAGACCACCTATGGTCTGACCACTAAGAATAGATTGTTCTCAAGAAAATTCAGCAAATACCAGAATGTAGGCGAGCAAGACAAATGAAAAGATACAAAATATAAAGAATTAATCGTAGACCGGTTTCATTGTTAACTTACGTAATTGTGTGCAACTCTTCAGTATGATCGTCTTGGCAATATAATTTGCAGAACTATACATGAGACGTCCACATGAGATTGAACATGTATATAGTTCTACCAATTACATTTGCCAAATACCGGAAATAATTCTGCAGAAAATAATTCCCTGCGGTGAATTTTGCCGGTTAGAGAACTTAGTTATTTAAATTTAAATAATAAGGGTGAAAAATTGAATATTAATTTGATTAATATCAATTTAAAATCAGTGGCCTAGCAAATTGAAAAATCTGAAGATTCAGAAAAATTACATTACATACAAATAAGAGGGATGACTATTAAGTGGACATCCCTTTTGCTAGAAGACCACCTATGGTCTGACAACTAAGAAAAGATTGTTCTCAAGAAAATTCAGCGAACACCAGAACGTATTCTTTTACTTGTTTCAATTATTGGACTGCAGTCATGCTGGGCACCACCTCGAATTTTAGTTGAACGAATATAAGTACTGACTTATATTGTCTTTTTTTTTAGTTTGGTACTTATTCTATCAGTCTCTTTTACCGAACTGCTAAGTTACGGGTATGTCAACACTCCAACACTGGTTGTCAAGCGGTGGTGGGGGACAAACACAGACATAAACACACACATACACACAAACATATAAACATGTATGATGGGCTTCTTTCAGTTTCTGTCTACCAAATCCACTCACAAGACATTGGTCAGCCTGAAGCAATAGTAGAAGACATTTGCCCAAGCTGCGTCACAGTGGGACTGAACCCCGAACCATGTGGTTGGAAAGCAAGCTTCTTACCACACAGCAACACCTGCACCTAGTGGTAAGTAGCTTGCTTACCAACCACATGACTCCGGGTTCAATCCCACTGTGTGACAACTTGGGCAAGTGTCTTCTACTATAGCCTTGGGCCAACCAAAGCCTTGCGAGTGGATTTGGTAGATGGAAACTGAAAGAAGCCTGTCGTATATATGTATATATATATATATATGTATGTATATGTTTGTCCCCCCAACATCACTTGACAACTGATGTCCCCCATAACTTAACAGTTCAGCAAAATCGACTAATAGAATAAGTACCAGGCTTACAAAGAATGAGTCCTGGGGTTGATTTGTTTAAGTAAAGGTGGTGCTTCAGCATGGCTGCACTCAAATGACTGAAACAAGTAAAAGAATAAAAGAATATACATTGTTCATTGTAAGCCTAGTTCTTATTCTATCAGTATCTTTTGCTGAACCGCAAAGTTATGGGGATGTAAACACACCAGCATTAGTTGTCAAGCGATGTTGGGACAAACAGAGACACACAAACATATACATGCATATATACACACACACACACACACACACACACACACACACACACACACACACACACACACACACACACACACACACACACACACACACACATATATATATATATATATATATATATATATATATATATATATATATATATATATATATATATATATATAGATATAGACGCAATGGCCCAGTGGTTAGGGCAGCGGACTCGCGGTCATAGGATCGCGGTTTCGATTCCCAGACCGGGTATTGTGAGTGTTTATTGAGCGAAAACACCTAATGCTCCTCGAGGATCCGGCAGGGGATGGTGGCGAACTCTGCTGTACTCTTTCACCACAACTTTCTCTCACTCTTACTTTCTGTGTCACGCTGAATATCCCTGAGAACTACGTTAAAGGTACACGTGTCTGTGGAGTGCTCAGCCATTTGCACGTTAATTTCACGAGCAGGCTGTTCCGTTGATCGGATCAATTGGAACCCTCGACGTCGTAAGCGACGGAGTACAAGAAAAAAGAAAAAAAAAAAAAAAATATATATGATGGGCTTCTTTCAGTTTCGGTCTACCATATCAACTCACAAGGCTTTGGTCAGCCTGAGGCGATAGTAAAAGACACTTGCCCAAGTTGCCATGCAGTGGGACTGAACCTGGAACCATGTGGTTAGTAAGCAAGCTACTTACCACACAGCTACTCCTATAGCTAATAAAAAAAAGCTGAGAAAAAAAGAACATCAAGAGAAAAACTACGTAATGATGTGGTACATGCAAAGTATTAATAAGACACTCAGAGAAGGAAAGAAAGGGTGTTTTACACTTTCAGCGAAGCTCTTCTTGAAAGACAGGAGACAGAGGCAAGGCCAAGAGAAAAGGAAGATGAGGGGAAAAAAGGTCGAACAGTCCACATGTGGTTACATTTTGGAATGACCGCAACCATGCTTGCATGTTCATGTGAATATTTTAAAATTTAGCCTTTTTTGCAGCAAACTTAATTGAAAAGGGACGAGTGTTTTTTTTAGCACAGGGCCCAAAACTGACATTAAGTTATCTGCCATTTCTTTTGCAGCCTTTGCAAAGGTAGGAGCTATACTTTTTATTCACCACCTGCTTTCACCATACTTGTTCACATTTACATATATATATATATATATATATATATATATATATCATCATCATCATCATTTAACATCCATTTTCCATGCTAGGTTGGATAGGACAGTTTGGCAGGAACTAGAAAGTCTGAAGACTGCACCAAGCTCTGCTGTCTGTTTTGGTTGGATGCCCTTCCTACTGTCATCTGCTTTACAGAGTGCACTGAGTGCTTTTTATGTGGCACTAGCAGCAATGATGTCACCAAATAACTTGCTGGACAAGAACCCACAACTGGGGGGAGTAGTATTGAGGGACAGAAAAGGTGTTTTACCTTAGAAGAGAGACATAGCTACCTGTGATGGAGAGAAAGAGAGAGGAGAGAAACATGGTATAGGTGTGACAGAGAGGGGACAGAAGCCATACACCCAAGTTACAGGGAAGTGTACACAGTGAAGTAGGCCAGGAATTGAAGAGGATGGATAGATGGGTGAGTTCACAAGATTTTGAAAGGTGAGTGAGAGCTAGAGGTAGGGGAGTGAAGGGATTTAACAGGGGCATATTGTGTGCAGTTAGATAAGTGTGAATTCATGAGGATGGATGGGAGGAGAAACAGACGTGGTGAACGTGGGTGGATTGTAGGAGAGGGGAGTAGTCATAGACATATATTTTACTTTGCTGGGAGGGTCTTCTGAAGCACAGCATATTTTCCACTTGTTTCAGTTCTTCATCATCTCCTCTGTGAAGTTCAACATCTGAAGATCATTTCTCATTACTGCATCCATGTCTTTCCGGGTCTTCCTCTTCCACAGGTTCTCCATTCATTTAGAGATTGGCATTTCTTCATGCAGTTATTCACATCCATATGCATAAAATGACCATACCTGTATGCTACAACTGCTGCTTCTTAAACCAAATTTTCCTCTTCTCTTAAAACATGTAAACTCCATCATACCCATACACTGACATTGCACATCCAGTGGAGCATGCTGGCTTCATTTGTCCTCAGCAGTTGCAACCCATGTTTCACTGCCATGTAGCTGTCTATGCAGAAGCATCATACAGTCAGTCCAACCTGTTCTTATTCTAGCAACTATACTTTCAGAGCAACTCCCACCATTGCTAATTTGATCACTTAGGTAACAGAAGCACTCTACCCCCTCTAGGCTTCCACTCGATATTTAAGGAAAACTATTTCCAGTGCAGAAGTGATGTTTATTTCCACCTAAACACAGGTGTTCTATAAGAACAGACAATACTGCTATTTTAACCCCAGGAGGACGCTTCCTTCAGCTGGTTATCCCGTGTGCTTTGCACTCAATATATATTGCAAGCGGAGAGAGAACTCCCTCCTATTCTTGATTGGAATCACTAAATCACATTATTTTGACCTCATTTTGGTCATCCTCAGTGATGAATATACTGCTTTCATCTCCAATAGAGATTTTCTTAATGAACTAGTTTGCTAGTTGCAAAACCAGTGGCTGTGTGACACTGTTTTTTCTATTTATTGCAAGTTAGGATAAGCTGCTGCTGTGTTTAGTAGATGAGTATCCATCACTGAGGATGACCAAAATGTGGTCGAAATCACATGACCTGGTGGTCTCCAAGTTAGAATAGCATGGAGTTTACTCATCTAGGCTAACACTCCTTCTTATTAATTGAACTGCAACCATTTCTGTAACTTTTATGGCCTGATCCAGTAATTTAATACTTCTGTAATTACTTCTGTCTAAGGTATCACCTTTCCCTTAGTAGAAGTTGATGGGTATGATCCTTCCCTAGACAACCTTGACAACCTAATAAACCTGGGTAACTAGGCCATATCCCACTCCATTAGATATTTTAAGTATCTCAGCAATAATTCTTGATGGGCCAGGGGCTTTCTCAATTTTTATATCCTTAATTTCTTTATCTATCATGCTGTTGTCAGCTTGGATAAATGGTCCCTCTGTTGGGTCCACATTAGGTAGCCTCTCCTCTATGCATTCTTCACATTTAACAGCCTTTGGTAGTGATGTTTCCATGCCTCTTTCTTTGTTGAATTATTAAGTGAAAGGGAACACTCATCCACGCAAACACACTTCTCTCCTACAACATCACTGTTTTCTCTGACATTATCTTGCAATCAGAACACTCCATACCTCTGGTTCTCACCCACAGAACATTGGTAAATTTCTTCCTTTCAGTTTCTCCCCTAGTTAAATATACCTGTCGCCTAGCTTTTCTTCTATCCACCTTGTTTAGTTCTCCACTACCCCAACACTATCAGTCCTTCCAGGCTTGTTACCCTGGCCTGGTTGGGGCTTCACATCAGTGACAGATTAGGTCTGTGGCTCTAAGTTAGTTAGTTGTCCCATAATAACTTACAATTGTCTCCTATGTTACATGTCTGTAACTCCTCCTCCTTCCGGTCAAATGCTTCAATTTGGCTATTTGAATGTCTCTAAATCTCTGACTATTCAAAAGATCCTTTCCATTCCAGTCTCGTTTACTTCATGAAATCCTCCTGGTCCAAATTCTGAAGTCACTGATAACTAACCTATGTTGAGGAGTATGCACTTCACCTGGGAGCATGCACTTCTCCCACTTTCTAGTAAGAATGACCACCAGATCGATAGGTAACAAGCTGGTGTCTTGAAGCTGCTGTTGGAGATCATCAGGTTATTTGCATCATAGAACTCTAGTAGCCTAGTTCCCTCCTCATTACAAGAACCAGAGAAGTGTCCCTTTCTAGTGGTCACAGCTTTGTAGTCTCCATTGCAGCTGTCAATTAGTGGCTCGCATTGTCTCTGGCTTTGCCACATCTGCTTTAGCTAGGGAATAGGGCAGCTATAGTGTTTTGCCGTTCACGGTGCACCCTCCCATCTCACACCTGCCACCGATACTGGAAGTCTTTCTCCTGAGCACCTCTAATCGTTAACTATACAGAAAGCTTTCCCCCTCTCTTCCCAATCCATCCCTGTCTAGTGTCTATCTCCCATTGAATGTAGTGATTATGAAGTAAATATAATGATGGTATACAGGTTGAAGCCTATTTGTTTACAAGATCTGCCAAATGCACATGCGAGCTTTCTTTTCAGTTACATAATGCTGCTGTCCCTCATCCCAGGGTCTGATCTGCCCACACCTTCCACACCCTCAGAGTTGGCACACTTAATGTGGGCACATTGAAAGGTAGGTCTGGTGAGATTGTTGAGATGCTTGAAGGGAGACATGTAGATTTGTGCTGCATCCAAAAAGTAAGGTGGAGAGGAAGTTCTGTTAGGTTCCTCATAGGTAAAGAATATAGATATAAGATTTTCTGAGCAGGGAACGCTAATGGGGTTGTGGGCGTGGGTATACTTCTTGAGAAGAAATGGATTCATAACGTAATCGAGGTGGTCAGAATCTGTGATAGAATAATTAAGCAACATGGTTTAGCGACCATTATCTTGGCTTATGCCCCTCAGTCAGGGCTACATGATGAACAAACTCACCGTTTTATGACACCCTCTTGCAGACTACCGTGTCGACGAATGACAGGGACTTTCTCTTTATGGCTGGTCATTTCAACCATTTCAACAAGCATGTTGGACTGCTGTCCAATATTCAGGGAGCTTCCATGGTGTGCATGGTAGCAATGGATTTGGTTCCTGCAATGAGGAGGGAACCAGGTTGCTGGAGTTTTGTGATGCAAACGATCTTATGATCTGTAATACTAACTTCAGGAAACCTGCCAGTCACCTTTTCACCTATCAGTATAGTGAACACACTAGTCAGATTGACTACATTCTCGTCAAGAGATGAGAAAGATGGCTATTTATAAATACCAAAACTTTCCCAGGTGAAGAATGCACCCCACAACATAAGTTAGTTGTTAGTGACTTCATGATCAAGGCTAAATGGCTGCCCAGAAGATGACCAGTGTGGAAAAGAAGGGTCTGGAAGCTTAAGGATCCTTTGAATGGACAGAGATTTAGAGACATATTACTTAAAGCTTGTGGAGGAAACTGGAGGTTCCTATAGGACAACCTGTTGAGGGCTACTGACCAGATCTGTGGCTGGTGCAAAGTCCCCTCTCGACCTAAGGTGACGTAGTGGTGGAACAATGTAGTTGACATGGCCATTAAGGAAAATAAACAGACATGGAAGGAATGGAAGTGTGCGGGTAGCAGGAAACTGTATCAGATTGCCAGAAGGGAAGCTAGGAGACAGGTTTACTTAGCCAAAGATGAAGCAGATAAGAAGAAATTTGCCAATGTTTGGCATCGTGAGGACCAGAGTCTCGAAGTGTTTTGTATTGCAAGACAGTGTGTGAGAGAAAATCATAATGTCATAGGAGAGAAATGTGTCCACACGAATGATGGCTCACTTGCATTAAATGATGCTGCAAAGCGAGAGACTTGGAGATGCCACTATGAAAGGATACTAAATGAAGAGAATGAAGAGGAGAAAGAAAGTCTGCCAAATGGTGATCCAACAGAGGGACCAGCTATCCAAACTGACAGTACCTTGATAGGTAAAGGAATTAAGGGTATGAAAACAGGGAAATCCCTCAGCCCATCAGGAATCACTGCTGAAATGCTTAAAATATCTGGCAGTGTAGGCTATAGTCTAGTCATCTGTATAATTAGTCAGGTGACACATGAAGGAGTCATACCCAATGATTGATGTAGCAGCACTATAGTCAACTACTACAACAGTAAAGGTGACGCCGCAATAGAAATAATTACAGGAGTATCAGATTGTTGAATCAGGTGATGAAAGTCGTGGGGGAGTCATAGCCCAAATAATTAGGGCAAGAATTAGTTTAGAAGTCAGGGTTAGGTAGAAGTCAGAGTTCACCAAGGACTGGTCCACATCCCCCTCTTGTTCATCATAGTCCTCTAAGTAATAACAGTGGAATTCAAGACAGGCTTCCCCTGGGAGCTCCTCTATGATGATGACCTTGCTCTAATAGCTGACTACCAGAACTAAAGAAGTTTCAGGTGTGAAAGCAAGGTCTAGAATTGAAGGGTCTTAGTGTTAACCTAGCAAAGCCAAATGTGTTAGTAAGTAGGAAAGCAGACAAATCACAAATCCCTTCAGGTAGATGGCCCTGCTAAATCTGTAGACAAGGTGTAGGTAGAAACTCTATAAGATGTACCCAGCATAAGCTATGGACATATAAGAGGTGCAGCAATCTCAAAGGAAGGTTATCTGGGGAGATAGTCTTTGTTTGTAGCAGATGCATAAGTGCAATAAACACTAAAAATGTACAGAAAACAGATTCGATCACATACCAGGGGGAAAAACTAGAAGTAGTTAATAGCTTCCGTTACCTTGGTGACCAAGTCAGTAGCAAGGCTAGATGCTTTGAGAGCATTGAATAAGTATAGCCTGGGCGAAGTTCAGAGAGCTCCTAACTCTGCTGGTAACAAAAGGCCTTTTGCTCAGAGTGAAAGGTAGACTGTATGATGCCTGAGTGTGAACACCCATGCTACTCAGCAATGAAAATGGGCTGTGACTGCTGAAGACATGTGCAAGCTTGAAAGAAATGAAGCTAATATGCTCTGCTCGATGTGTAATATGAGTTTGCATACACGATAGAGTATAAGTGCGCTGAGAGAAAAGTTGGATATAAGACACATCAGTAGTAGTGTGCATGAGAGATGACTGTACTGGTATGGTTATGTGTTGTGTATGGAGGAAGACAGCTGTGTGAAGAAGTATCACACCCTAACAGTGGAGGGAACTCGTGGAAGAGGCATACCCAGGAAGACATGGGATGAGGTGGTGAAGCATGACCTTCAAATGTTGGGCCTCAGAGGCAATGACAAGTGACCGAGACCTTTGGTGATATGCTTGCTTAAGAAGACCTGGCAAGCCAAGTGGGATTGTAGTCTTGGTCAATGCCAGTGTTGCGTAAATGACCTATTGAAAAACACCCTTTAATTATTGGGCAATATGCCATGCTTGTGCAGACCTGTTGAACCAGGTGAAGTTGTAGACATGGCCAACGCCAGTGCCACCTGACTGGCACCCATACTGGTGGCATGTAAAAAGCATCATTTGAGCATGCCTAGTGCCAGTACTGTCTGACTAGCCCCCTCCCCATGCTGGTGGCACGTAAAAGCACCCACTACACTCTAGGAGT
>NC_142935.1:80444900-80534900 GCF_046866305.1 Octopus bimaculoides
ACTTCACTTTATATATATATATATATATATATATATATATATATATATATATATATATATATATATGTATAGGCATATGTACATACAGATATATATATATGTATATATATGCATATATGGGTACAGAACGTCACAAAATGTAAACAACATGAAATACGAAGACAAACATTTTTTGCGAACGAGAGAAACTAATGGAAAACAAGACAAGTAGTATAAAGAACAACTCTTCATCAGTTGTTGGCTGTTTATCTACTCCACATTTCAAGCAATTCAAGACAATATGTACCTTCGAGAAAACAGTTGCTTTTGCTACTGAATATATAGTAATAACAAGGATTTTTAGATGGAAATTCATAAATCCTTTCCACAATCCTTTTCATGCTTTATTCATTGTATACATATATATATCGTTTGTAGAAAACATAAATCTGGAGAAGAGACGCAGTCTAAGATGTAGAGCAGTATATATTTTTTACTAGGGAAGGCCGGTTTATGGGATTACTTTGGGTTTCCTGTTCATAAAGTTAAATATGCCATAAAGTTAAACCCTTTATGGACGGGAAACCCAGGGTAATCCCATAAACCAGCCTTCCTCAGTAATACACACACACATATATAAACAATAAATTAAATAGAGACTTTCAATTGACAATCCAATAATTTATTTATATTATAATATAACATAATATACTATGAATATAATATAATATAACAAAAAATCATTAAAAAACCAAAAGAGCCAACAATTTGTTTCAACTGTTATACATTATTTGATATATAAGCAATACATATATACTTACATAAGTCTCTTTAGGGCTTTAGTTTACAGAGACGAAATTCTATGTGAAAGGATGGCTGGATTGTAAAAAAATTAATTCAAATGCCTATGTATTATGAGCATGAGTGTTAACTTTTCAACTACATAATGATTACAATTAAAAAACAACAGAATTATAACGGACAAAATAATTAAGTAAATGGAATCTACAACTATCGAAATATATTTCAAATAATATTAATCTAAATTTGTTTAGGTCGAAGACAATCTTTGACTATTATAATAATATACAATAACAATATATAGGTATGTAGTGAAACCACGTCTCTCACGGTTATTTATTTACAAATGCGAACGTAGCAAGTAACATCTCTTTCCCGCCTTGGACCCCCGACCTAAATGAATGTGGATTAATATTATTTGAGGTAGATTCTATTTACTTAATTATTTAGTTCATTTTGTTGTTTTTTTAATTGTAATTGTTATGTAGTTGAAAAATTAATGCTCATGCTCATAATACATAGGCGTTTGAATTAATTGTTTGATAATCCAGCCGTCCTTTCACACAGAATTTCACCTGTCTATAAACCAAAGCTCTGAAGAGACTTATATAAGTGGACATGTATTGTTTATAAATCAAATAATGTATATAAGTTGAATCAAATTGTTGGCTATTTTGGTTTTTTATTGATTTTTTTTAATGTTATATTATACTATATTATATTCATAATATATTAATAATATTATATTCATAATATATATAATATAAATAAATGACTGGATTGTCTATTGAATCTCTCTATTTAATTTATTGTTTGTAATTTGCATTATACCCATATTTATGTGGTATTCAACTGACGTACCAGTGAATTGGATGTTTTACACACCCCTTTGAAGGAATTCCTTTCCCTAAGCCAGAGAGCAACAACAGCATTGACAGCAACAGTTGTGTCTCCCAAACCTGCGACAGGCACATTACATCTCACCTAGAAGGATATGCCCTCACTATTCAGGAACAGGAGATAGCTACTAATTACTTGATAAACAAGAGGGACAAAGATACCATCAAACTTATATGTTGTGATAAAAAATATTGGCTCTCCTATACCAGAGTGGAAGATATCACCCACATCAGCAGCTGCTCCAAAATGTTTACAAGATACAACCTGCCCCTGATGCATGATATCTGTATGGAGGATTGCTCTGATGTATACATTAAAGGCATGTGAGAACCAGCAGATATTCACACCTTTAAAAGCAAGGAATACTAGTGGAACACTCCAATAAAAACATCAGTTTGGTGCAAACATAACAGACCTGATATTGTTCTGTGGGACAAGGAACAAAAGTTATGCCCTGTTGTAGAGGTCAACTGCCCAGCAGATGTGATATGTACAATTAAAGGTCCAGGAAAAAGAGAACATTTATAGCGAATTAATGTGGAACTTACAGTTCTTGTATCCTGACTATGGATTCTCATTTGTACTTTTCATCATAGGTGCATTAGGTCATGTACCAAAAAATTTGCACAAAATCTTAGAAATACTCAGTTTAACAGTAAAAGAGCAAAAGAAACTGACGCAGTTTCTCCAAATCCAATCTTTTAGTGGCACAGCAAAGATTTGAAAGACATTCCAAAGGTTCTCCAAGTGGGATTCTTATGTGAATAGATGCACACAATTGGGTGTATACATCAACAGTTCAACCAACACACCAACCAGACATTCACAAATATTGAGAACTCTTGTTAGTCTTTGGCGTGAACTCTCTCAAGAACTTGAATTAAACTCAAAGAAAAACAAACAAGCATACATACATACATGCATGCATGCATATAAACATACATACATTCATGCATACATACACACACACATACATACATACATATGCACACACATACATACATACATACATACATGTAAGTTGGGAAAAATCCAAGCTTAGTATTAATTATTTGCCATTTCACATGTTTTATTTGCTAATAGGAATTACAAAGTTGTACATATCAGATAAACCTGCAAGAATTTTCTATATAACTTGATCTTATTCTTTTATGCGACATGTACAAGTCTGTGATTCCTGCTAACCAAGGAAACATGTGTAATGATGAATAAATAATGCCAACAAAATTTCCCAACTTCCTGTTTTGTTATATAACTCTGCAAGCAATATTTCGAGAATTTTCAACTCTAATACATATCTTACATCAATACAACAACAATGTCAACAACATATTGGATTGCAATATTGGAATGAACATATGTGCTTCAAAAGGATACAGCCTGGATTTTTTCTCTACCAATACAATGTGTTTGTGTGTATGTGTGTGTGTGAGAGTGTATGTGTGCGTGTGTGTGTATGTGTGTGTGTGTGTGTGTGTGTGCCCTTTCATCTGATAAGATGGATATATCCAACACGCAAAACTTGAAGTCATGCAGAACTGAATTAAATTGCAATTAAATATACACGTAACTTCTAACAACTGTGATGATTGCTACGTTGTTTTGTTTGTTCATTCAATTCATACACACATGTATGTATGTATGTATGTATGTATGTATGTATGTATGTATGTATGTATGAGAGTGGGATTAGTTCTGTGCAAAACTTTTCCTCTCTTTCAAAAACATCAAGCACAGGTATTGCTTGATAGGAAAAGGAAATAAACATTTTGCATGTACATGGCTGGCCAAAGCCTGAAAAGGCACAGGCTGGCCTCAAGACTCATACAAGAGTCTCACATTGCTTTATCAATGATTCATTTCAATGATTCTTTCTATGCAAGAAAGAAGCCACTACTATGTATGTATGCATGTATGTATGCATGCATGCATGCATGTATGCATGCATGCAGTCTATCATGTTCAGTTAATTTCTGTTACTCATCACAAAGCTCTTTACCAATATCCAAATGTTTAAATTGACACTTTCTCATTGACTGCAGATATTGTTATTTTTCAAAGACTGAGCTCTCTAGAAATTCTTCAGTTTTTTTCTTTGGAAAGTGTTCTGATGGTCATTGCCATGAAACCATCTTTTCAAGAAGGTAATACAGTGTGATGCTCATATTCAGTCATGTTGATGGTAAGAGGAGAGCATATTCTTTGCTAGTTTAGAGCAGTTATCTGCTTTATTGCAGTGAAGAAAATTTCTTATGACCAGATTGAATGAAAACCATGCATCTGCCTTAGCATCATTAACTGAATCTTGGAAATGTAGGTCTTTCATGAGTTCCTGATTTGTAGCCCATCAAAAATACTTATCTTCAGCTTCTCCATTGTCAGCACTAGAAATTTTCTACATATATAGTCGAAGCAGTCCTCTTCTTTGCTCAAAGCTTTCACAAACTGCTTCATCTGACCTAGTTTGTTGTGCAGTGGTGGTAAACTGATTTTATCTCTCTCAATGGAGGGTTCTGTGATTACATTCTTTTCTCCAATGACCATTTTCTCAGCACTCAACCTTAGATCTACAATCTCATAGACAGATAAAGCAGGGATACTCAGTATATCCACTCTGCTGACCCATGATAAAATCATAAGATCCACACAAATTAGCCATAGGTGATCATGGTATGATATTTTCTGTAAGACCAAGGTGTTTGTCTCCTGTTGCTCAGTTATCTTAGCTGAGTGACCAATTGACATCGATCTATATTTGTTGATTTTTGTATAGGAGTACACATTTTAAGCTTTGCTTTGAATTATCTATGAATTCACTTGACACATATTTTGATATACCTATTTTCATCAGCAAGCCTTGAACATCATTGCAAATACAAAATTATGTTCCCCTGAGAAGAAAGGCAGTAAATCCATTAAGTTAATTTTCTCATAAACTAGATCTGCTAGAAACAAATGAAGAACATGTTCTTATTCAGTAGCATGAATATATCTACAATGGGGAAATGGGTATAACATCTGAGGCACCAAATAAGAATTTAAAAAAAAATTGTTCCCCAGTGTTATTTATAAACAACATTGTTAAAAATCATTTGAGGTATATATGACAGAACTCATTATAACACAGTCTTAAAAAATCCATCCATCCATACATACATACATACATAATACATACATGCATGCATACATACATGCATACATACATGCATACATACATACATACATACATACATACATACATACATACTGTTTTAGTTCTCAGCAATGATAACAAACAGAAGCAGCTTTTCACTTGCTGTTTCAAAATGCACCATAAAATGTTCAATTATATTATGATCTGGTAACTGAGGTGGGGTGGCAATCCAAGTGGTTTACTTTCCTTTTTAGCTCTTCATACCAATTTTGAAAAAACATTAGCCATGTGGATTTGTGCATTATTCTTCTGAAAGACTGTGCTACTGTCAGAGAACTATGTTTGTTCCATAAGATGGACCTGATCAACCAAAACACTCAAATAAACTAATCGTTGGCATTAACTCTCCCATCTAGAACAACTAAACATCTAAGGGAATTTCATAATATTTCTGCCCAAATCATCACAGAGCTGCCGCCATGCTCCACAGTAGGAGGAGCTAAACAACTAGTATCGATGGCTTCTTTGGGATGTTTCCAGACATAAACTCATCTCAAAGTGGGAAAGAGGGCATATGAGGAATGAATTCCCAAACCAGATAAAATCATTTCATTGAACCATTGACCACTTCTGATAGTCTAGATAACAATTTTACTATAATTTGTCCCAATATGAAGAACACTATAACTCACAAGTCTCACCAAGAACCCACAGTGAGTTGCAACAGTTGAGACCCTGAAGCTTCCCCACTTAACAAGGCATGAGGCAGAACTCACAGCAACACTTCAAGATAACAGAACCGAAAACAAAAACGACATTGGTTTATACAAAGGCAATTTTAAAAGATGTTACGCAAACTACCAGTCTATTTTCCAGGACACTGACAACAATAAAGCCACTAAGTTGGCTAGCCACATATGGGGTTTGAAGACCAACATCTGCACACCACATACAATCAAGTAGAGAAATGTGGAAAAATATATGCCATATGTAAATGGTTCTAAGAGATGCAACTTATGTGTAGCTAAAAGATTGCCCAGTCTTTTTAGATCCAAGTATTCTACCACACTACTGAAATTTTTAGCAAATGCAAGCATACAGACAAATTTCATTTGTTAAACTGGAGGACAACACCCTCTCAAGATTGAGCAGCTGTCTTGCAGACTTTGCACTCCTTTCCATTGAATTATTCTACACAAGTTTGTTTTATTATGATTTTTACAGCCAAATGGATGAAATCCTAATTTTTTCTCTTTCTTATTTTTTTCATTTTTATTCACTCATTGTCTTATTTCACTTTTTACATCAAGCTTCCTCTTGTTTTTTTTCTCATGGTTTCTCATATACCAGCATCCTGATTTTCATATAAAACAAACTGTGTGTCCAGAATCTGAAGATTGCCTAACTAAAAATCTGCTAAACCATTTGTCTCAATGGTAAGAATCTATTAGAAGCTTTTATCTTAATACAGTGTACATTATATCATTATATATATATATATATATATATATATATATATATATATATAGATATATATGTGTGTGTGTGCGTGTGTTTGTGTGTGTGTGCGCGTGTGTTTGTGTGTGTGTGTGTGTATACACATACATATATGTATATGCATATACACACACACACACACATACACACATACATATTAAATAAAACAAGTTTTTATTTTTTAACATAGAAGGTTAATATTTCTGTTATATATCTACATAAATGAAGATATAGATACAAAATGATGTTTTCACATAACAAATATTTTTATGTAAAAGTTTTACAGTAAAAATATTAGTGTGTTTTCACAAGGTGAAAGAGAATCATATTTTACAGACAAGTTTCTGAATAAAAACATTACATAAAACGTATTCAAGTGAATAAATGTTAATGTATGTTTTAAGCGAAGATGTTTTGTACAGGGTAAATAACATAACATTTTATTAACTGGTTTTGAAGTCATTAGATTTCAAAGTTTAAAGTATGTTCTCCATTGCTTTTTTAGCTCACATGTGGTATTACATTTATATAGCCATGTTGCTTGTATCATTTTGAAGGGAAGGAAGCTAACTGTTACTTTCTATGTCTTATGTTACTTATGCTCTTTTGCTAAGGGCATATGTTGGTTAATATTTTCAGAAAGTAATATTTCTAATTTTACAGAAAAGTGCTTCTTTTAAGAGAGGGAAGTGTGTTTAATTTAGATATCATATAAAAACATTAAATAACAATCATCCCATTCTTATCAATCCTTATTAGAATTTATTACTCTTTCTTTCTCTTTCAATACACCTCTCCCATCACCCTGTAATTTCTCTTATCACACTGTCTTCTATTATATCACTCATGTTGTTTTTCTCTCCAATCACCTGCCCAACACTCACTACTTAACCCTGTTTCTCTTCCATTACCTCTTCCTCCATCACCTTCTCACACTTATAAATCTAATTCTCTCATATTTTCTCTCATTTAAATCTCCTATTCTACTTCTCTCTCATTAATCATTTCTTTCTATCCTCAGTCTCCTTCATTTTGCCTTGAACGAATGGTGACAGCCGAGATAGATAAGAATCTTTAGTCTTGGTGAGAACAGGGCAATTTCTCTAGTGCTGGTGCTACAATAAAATACCTACTTCACTCTGTAAATTAGTTGGTATTTGGAAGAGCATCCAGACAGAAATCCTACATAGAGGAGCAATAACTCCATATGAGAAACTGCTTTGAGTAGTTACAACCCATGCAACCCTTTTCTATGCCAACATAGAAAGCAGAGATAAAATAATGATATTGATGATATATACCCATATTCACCTATAATATATATAGGTGTATATCATAGTTGTGAGATGCATTTTCGTTCTTGAACAGAACACTTCCTTTCATGTTGTTCCAGTTCACTCGGTAAAAACTTAAAATCTTGCAATGCCATAGAATCTGGGAAACCTGCCTTACGAGTCTATGGCTTGAAAAAGACGTTTGATCCTTTGATGTTTTATATATATATGTATTTTTATACACACGCACACACACACACACACACACACACACACACACACACACACACACACACATGAAGTGCATTTCAGATGTTTTGAAACGTTTTCAGGAGAGGCAGGTAATCATCCTAGATTACTATAATTTTAGTACAACATTACTATAACGCTAATAAGCTGACCTGCTAATTTCTGTTATTCAAGATTGAAAAAAATGTCTGCAACAGCACTTTAGCACATCCTACTAAACACTGCTTGTCATTGCTGACTTATTAGCAGAATACAGTTAAGACATTGTTTTTTTTTTGTTTTGTTTTTTTCTTTTGAAGCTCACTGTGCAATAGTTTTGTGTTAAATTGGGTAAAAAGGGGACAGAAATTTATGAAATTCTCCAGACTGCTTATGGATGAACTTTTCTGCTGGCACAAGAGGTTCAAAGGTGGTAGAGAGGAGTTGAAGATTGACTAAAAGTGTAGGAGACAGATGGACATCAGAACATCAGAACTGGTTGAGAAAATTCATTTTTCTGGGTGAAGGTCATCTTGTGTCTATAAAAACAATAAGCATATAGTTTGGAGTTGGTGTGGCATTTTCACAAAGAATTATTGATGAAGATCTGAACATGAGCAAAATTTGTACAAAGGTTGTTCCCAGAGTGCTCAGTGACAAGCATCCTGGTAACCAGCTACCTGACCAAGATGGAAATCAAAACTGTACCTCACCCTTCTTACAATCCAGACCATAGTCCCTACGACTTTTGGTTCCCCAAGCTGAAAGAAAACATCAAGGGAAGTCATGTTGAAGATGAAGGAGATTGTGACAAGGGTCCTGGTCACCTTGCATTTGGAAGACTTCCGTGGGGCCTTCCTGAAGTGAAGCACTAGAAGTAATATTTGAAGTCAGATGATCCAACTTTGAAGGAGATTAGAGACTAGAACTTCTTTGAAATTAATAAATGTCTAAAAACTTCTAGAATGCACCATGTATCTCTCTCTCTCTCTCTCACTCTCTCTCTCTCTCTCTCTCTCTCTATATATATATATATATATATATATCATCATCGTTTAACGTCCGCTTTCCATGCTAGCATGGGTTGGACGATTTGACTGAGGACTGGTGAAACCGGATGGCAACACCAGGTTCCAATCTAATTTGGCAGAGTTTCTACAGCTGGATGCCCTTCCTAATGCCAACCACTCAGAGAGTGTAGTGGGTGCTTTTACGTGTCACCCGCACGAAAACGGCCACGCTCGAAATGGTGTCTTTTATGTGCCACCCGCACAAGCCAGTCCAGGGGCACTGGCAACGATCTCGCTCGAAAATCCTACGGGAGCCAGCCAGGCGGTACTGGCAACGGCCACGCTCAAAATGGTGCATCTGATGTGCCACCCGCACAAGAGCCAGTCCAGGGGCACTGGCAACGATCTTACTTGGCTTGCCGGGTCTTCTCACGTACAGCACACATGATGATGATGATGATGATATATATACACTTGTCATAATTCTCATGTGTTCTCAACTATCATTCTTTATCATGATATCCACCCACCACCACTCAGAGATAAAGTCTCTGTCCACCTCACTATTGTCTTCTTGCTACTATTTCAATTTTCTTGTGGCAAAGCTAACCATTGCTTGTTCACGATGTGCCTACCCTTTCCTGCCCCCACCACCAATACCGGAAATCCCTTCTCTCGTACTGGAAATCCCTTCTCACGTACTGGTAATCTCTTCTCTTACACTGATAATTTCTTCTCTTATACTGAAAACTCCTACAGGGATGTTGAAAAAAAGGCCAATCTGGAAAAGAATTTGGAAGCTTAAAGACCCTTCATATGGTCAGAGATTTAGGGACACCCTAACTGAGAAATTTGATTAGAGGGAGGAGGAGCTACAAACTTGTGACACAAAGGGCATCTGAGAATTCCTGTGGGACAGCTTACTGAGTGCCACAAACCAATTCTGTGGCTGGTGTAAAGCTCCAACTAGACCTAGGGTAACGTGGTGATGGAATGATGTGGTAGACAGGGCCATTAGAGCAAAGAAACAGGCTTGGAAGGCTGGAAGAATGAGGGTAGCAGGGAACTGTATTAGATAGTCAGAAGGGAAGCTAGGAGACAAGTATATCTAGCCAAGAGAGAAGCAGAAAAGAAGTTTGTTTATGTTCAGTGATGTGAAGATCAAAGAACTGAAGTATTTTGGATTGCAAAACAGTGGGTGAGATAAAATCATGATGTCATAGGAAAGAAATGTGTCTTCATGGATGATGATGCACTTGCATTTAATGATGTTGCAAAGAAAGAAGTTTAGAGATGCTATTATGAAAGACTGCTGAACATGGAGAATGAATAGGAGGAGGAGAGTCTGCCAAATGTTGACCCAGTTGAAGGACCAGCTACCTGAAGCGACAGCACCTTGGTAGATAAAATAATCAAGGATATGAAAACAAGGAAAGCCCCTCAGGTGGTTCAAAAGGAGTCATACCCAATGACTGGTGTAGCAGCATCATAGTCAACTGCTAAAAAGGTAAAGGTGATGCCTTAGATAGAACTAATTACAGAGGTAACAAATTGTTGGATCAGATGATAAAAGTTACAGAGAGGATCATAGCCCAACTAATCAGAGAGACAGTAAGTCTAGATGAGATGCAGTTTGGTTTTGTGCCAGGGAGAAGCACCACTGATGCTATATTTCTGGTAAAATAACTGCAGGAGAAATTCCAAGCCAAAGATAAACAGCTGTACTTGGTTTTTGCTGACTTGGAGAAAACCTTTGACAGAGACCTCCAAACCCTTATCTGGTGGTCAATATGGAAACTAAGGATAGACGAGTGGTTGGTGAGAGTTGTACAAGCCTTGTACAAGGATGCTACCAGTAAGGTCAGTGTTGGCAACAAATACAGGGAAGAATTCAGGGTACAAGTAGGGGTTCACCAAGGATCGGTGCTCAGCCCCCTCTTGTTCATCATAGTGTTCCAGGCAATAACACAGGAATTTAAGACAGTTTTCCCTGGGAGCTCCTCTATGCTGATGACCTTGTCATAGCTGAATCACTACCAGAACTAGAGAAGAAGTTCCAGGTATGGAAGCAAGGTCTAGAATCAAAGGGCCTTAAAGTTAACCGAGCAAAAACCAAGGCCTTAGTAAGTAGGAAGGCAGACAAATCATAAATCCCTTCAGTTAGTGGCCCTGCTGGATCTGTAGAAAAAGCGTAGGTAGAAACTCCATAAGATGCACCTGGAGTAAGCTTTGGACACATAAAATGTGCAGCAATATCAGAGGAAGGCTAACAAAGAAACTAGCTTTTGTATGTGGAAAAGGCACAAGTACAATAAGCGCTGAAAATGTGCAGAAAATAGACTTCATCAACTGCAGGGGTCAAGATAGAGGTAGTACATAGCTTCCATTATCTAGGTGACCAAGTTAGTAGTGGGGGTGGATGCTCTGAGAGTATAGCTATGTGAATAAGATTAGGCTGGGCAAAGTTTGAGAGGCAGATTATTTGATACCTGTGTACGAACATCCATGCTACATGGCAGGGAAACATGGGCTATGACAGCCGAGGACATACATAGGCTTGAAAGAAATGAAGCCAGTATGCTTCACTGGATGTGCAATGCCAATGTGCATGTTTGAGAGAGTGTAAGCATCTTGAAAGAAGAATTAGGCGTAAGAGGTATCAGATGTAGTCTGCAAGAGAGATGACTGTACTGGTATAGTCATGTGATGCATATGGACAATGACAGCTGTGTAAAAAAATGCCAATTTCCAACTGTGGAGACAACCTGTGGTAGAAGTAGTCCCAAGAAGACATGGGATGAGGTGGTGAAGCATGATCTTCAAAATTTGAGCCACACAGGGACAACGACTAGCAACCGAGGGTTTTGGTGATATGCTGTGTTTGAGAAGACCTGGCAAGCCAAGTGAAATCATAATTGGGACTAATGTGGATGTCATGTGCCGGTGGTGCATAAAGAGCACCTTTTGAGTGTTGAGCTTCATGGAAGAAAAGGAGCTGAGTTCCTTTCGAGCATTGGGCCTCTTGGAGGCAATGACCAAGACCCTTGGCATTATGTCATGCTTGAGAAGAAGACCCACCAAGCTGAGCAAAATCTCAGTCATGGCAGATAGCAGTGTCACACAAATGGCACCTGTGACAGTGGCACATAAAAGCTCCCATTACATTCTCGGAGTGGTTGGTATCAGGAAGGACATCCAGCTGTAGAAACCATGCCAAATCAGAATGGAGTTTGGTGCAGCCTTCCAGCTTGCCAACCCTGGTCAAACCGTTCGACCTATGCCAGCATGGACAACGGACGTTAAATGATGATGATGATGATGATGATGCATACACACTCACACACACACATACACATGTTTACACACACACACACATGTATATACATACACACACACATCTATATATATAAAACTGAAAATACGTCTGTGCATTACTAAAACTCAAGAACTACGCAACCAATTTCATTCAAATTTTACACATGCCCTACTTAAGTTCTATGGAGTGTCATGGACCAAACATATCTTCAACGTCATGCCTAATGCGAGAATGGATCAATCCCTTACACTGTTTCGGTATCATGTGTCAAAAGTGAAACAATAACATCTCTATTGTAATGTGAGAAAATAATTTCACTTTCACCAGTTTCACTATTAATAGTGAAACTATTATCTCACATTACATATATACATGCATACATAATACATACATACACACACACACACACACACTTATATATTATGCATATGCATATATAAATGTATATATATATGTGTGTATGCATGTATATGTATATATATATATATATATATATATATATCTGTACATATGTATATATATATATATATATATATATATATATATATATATATATATGTGTGTGTGTGTGTGTGTGTGTGTGTGTGTGTGTGTATGTATATATATACATGTATATGTATGCATATATATGTATACATGTATATGTATATGTATATATGCATATAATAATATAAATATATAGATATATGCATATATCCATACATATATGTACATACTTGCATCTATATGTATACATACATGAATATATGGGTACAGGACATCAAAACAAACGTTAAACACAACGAGAAACGAAAAACGAAAACAGAAAACGAACTTTTTTCGAACAACGAAAAAAACAAACAGAGAAACGAGACATGCAACATAAAGAGTATATCCCTTCGTCAGTTGTCCCTGTCCATCTACTCCGCATTTCGAAGGCAAGGACAATATGCGACGTCGTTGGAACAATCTTTCCCGCAAAGCAAATTAAATAAAATTTGGAATTTTTTTGCGGAGGGTGAAAGTGTTTACAAGAACAGGACAGTGAGAACAAGACAGTAAAAACAAGTAAATACACGACAGTAATAGCAAATGGTGAGGGCTGTTATGTATGGATGAGGACAGTTGTGTGAAAAAGTGCCACTCCCTAACTGTGGAAGAAACCTGTGGAAGAGATAGACCCAGGAAGACATGGGATGAGGTGGTGAAGCTTGACCGAACATTTGGCCTCACAGAGTGAATGACAGTAGACCGAGACCTTTGGAGATATGCTGTGATTGAGAAGACCCAACATCTATAGTGAAATCGAGCTATGGCCGATGCCAGTGTTGCATGTCCGGCCCATTTAAGAGCTATATGATATGCTTCGGCATATGATATGCTTGAGAAGACCTGTTGAGTCAACTAAAACCAAAATCGTAGCTGTGTCCAGTGCTCCATGACTGGGTCCTGTTCCGGTGGCACATAAAAAGCACTATCTGAAGTGGTCGATGCCAATACATTCTGACTGGTTCCTGTGCCAGTGGCACATAAGAAGCACTATCCGAATGTGATTGATGCCAGGACCACCTGACTGGCTCCTGTGCCGACGGCACGTAAAAAGTACCATCCGAACGTGGCCGATGCCAGTACCACCTGACTGGCTCCCACTACACTCTCGGAATGTTTGGCATTAGGAAAGGCATCCACCTGTAGAAACATTGCCAGATCAGATTGGAGTCTGGTGCAGCCGCTGGTTCCCCAGACCTGTCAAACCGTCCAACCCATGCCAGCATGGAAAACAGACGTTAAATGATGATGATGAGGAGGAGGATATATAGCATATATATATATATATGTATATATATATATATATATATATATATATATATATATATATATATATATATATATATATATATATATATATATATATATGCATATGTATATATATATATATATATATATATATATATATATATGCATATGTATGTATATATATGTATATATATATATATATATATATATATATATATATATATATATATATATATATATACATACATATATATATATATATATATATATATATATATATATATATATATATATACATATATATATATATATATATATATATATATATATATATATATATATATATATATATATATACAATATTCCATTTTTCATCACAGACAAGAGTGAGTCGGGATATTGCATCGAAATGTTCAAAGGTCATTAAACAAGTTTTTATGATGGATCGCGTTATAGCTCTTATTTAGAATTGATATGCACACAAAATTGTATGATAAACAACCTTTCATATGAGAATTTTGCTACGTTAATAACAGGTACAATATTTTTTACCAAATATTTGGTAGAGATCTATAAATACAAGTATATACAGTTTTACTTTTACGGAAGAGACTGCTTTTTATCCGTTACAATATGGAGCTATTCAAAATAGACGCATCCTTGAAAGATATACCGATTCCACCAAATAACATCTATATAAAACAATTAATACGAAAGACACACTCATTTATCAACAGAATAAGGTGGAAAGCGTATTTTTTTTTTGATAAGATTGAGCAGGCAGTTAACATAACAGACGATAATTCACAATTTAAGAAGCTTTTTAAATCTAGGAAAACCCCACCATGTAATCCGAAGTTGGATAAATTTGAAGATGAACTTTGGACAGTTGTTAAGAACATTAAAATAAATAAATCTCTTAGAAGGAACCAACATTTGGAGTACCTAAGCAGGATTACCAGGGAAATTAACAGAACGAACGGAATTTTAGTTAAATCTGACAAAACAGGAAACATATATAAACTACAGAAACAACATTATCTTGACCTTCTTAAAAAATAAATAGAGAAAAACTACAAAATAACAAATAAGAACATGCTCAGAAAAGCAAATCTTGAAGCTAAAAAGTTAATGAATAGCTTTAACCTATTGAACAAAACTGAACCTCTAGTACCTAAGGAACCGTGATTTATCCTTAAAGACCACAAGAGTAATTTTTGGACTGATCCTTCCTTAAGACTCATTTGCCCGACTAAGTCGGATATAGGAATACTTAGTAAGAATATGTTAGATAAATATATCCCTACAGTAGTAAAGAAATTAAAACTTTACTTATGGTCTAATTCTACACAAGTTGTAGAATGGTTCAAATTGATTAGGGATAAGGAAAATGTGAAATTTATTCCATTTGATATTGCAAATTTTTACTCATCTATTAATCCTATCATACTTAACAAAGCATTGTGGTTTGCACATAATAAGGCGGGACTTACAAGGGATGAGATCAATGTGATATTAACGGCTAGAAAATCATTTATTAAGTTCAATAATAAAATTTGGATTCGCAAAGATACTCCAGAAGCCTTTGATGTCCCTATGGGGAGCTCTGATTCGGCACAGATAGCTGACATTGTATGTTCCTTCATCCTTAATGAAATGGAAGATCAATTCCCAAATATTAGGTGGGGGTCTATATAGAGATGATTGTCTCTTATATCTTAGGAATAGCTCTAATCAACAAGTACAAAAGGTTAAGAATAGATTAGCCAGATTTTTTCGCCGAATGGGAATGCGTATAATTTTTGAAGATGATATATCTTTAGCTAATTTTTTAGACGTAACATTGGACCTACATAATAAAAAATATAGACCATACCATAAGCCTTATATTAACCTGAAATACATCAGTAAGTTTAGTAATCACCCCAGATCAATAACGGATAATTTGGTAAAGAATATATCACTAAGATTATTTAACCTATCGGCAAACGCCTATGTTTTCGAAAATGAGGCAAAGTTCTATAATTCTGCCTTATCTAGAGCGGGTTATAAAGAAAAGGTATACTATATTAAACCAGATTCTGATTCCCCTAAGGCAGGTGAAAATATTAGCAATAATAATAATAATAATAATAATAATAATAATAATACTTACATCGTAAGAAAGAATAGAGGTAACCCACAATACCCTAGACATGAATCCAGTCCTAACAGAGGTAGAGTAAAATTCTTCAGGAATAGTAGTAATGGTTATAATACCAAAAACGAGGATAATTTATGGTTCTTTATTCCATTTGGTAAACAAATTATGTTGAACTTAGTTACCCTTTTCAGGAATGTAGTTAGAAGAAATTTTCCCCAAAACTCGCATTACTACAAAATCATAAACGCACATAAGGTCAGATTTGGCTTTTCAAATACCAAGAATTTAACACTTTTGTCGCCGCCGACAACTTGAAACTATTAAGCTCTAATTTTATTGAAGAGTCTAATAATATAAATATAGGTAATAATCTTAATTTTCCAGGTGATACAGTTATAGATAATTTAAAAGTCAACAAAAATAATAATACCAATATTAATAACAACAAAATAGTAATATCAGAACTAAATCTTAATAGAATTAAATTCCTAAGTGTAAATGCTAAAACTAAAAATACTGTATACAAGTGTAATGTATTAACCAAAAATGAAATTAAGATTTATATTGGATCGTCTTCGCTCGAAATCTCGAAAAGAATATCGAATCATTATTCAACATTTAGAGATAGAAAGAAACAAAATAGCACGGCGATTAGTAGATTAATTTGGCAACTTAAAGACCAAAATAAGGAGTATTCTTTAGAATGGTCAATTATAGGAAGGACGTTTCCTTACGACAAGTGCAAAGATTTTTGTTCCCTCTGTAATTTAGAATTATATTTCATACTTTTCTCTAAGGGTGACCTAGTTAACAAAATCACATGTAGAGCTTTCAGATGTAAACATATTAGTAAACATAGGTTTTTATTTTATCAAATTTACTTTGGAGAGGTTAGTTAACTACATACTAGGATATTATTTTAACTTGATTTAGCTTTAACTACATACCGGGATATTATATTAAATTAGTGTAGCTTTAATTTCATATAACCTTTTCATATATGCACAATGGTAAGTTTGGTTCCTACTTTATTGATGTTTCTCTTATAATTCTATGTAATTTTTGTATAGATGACATCGAAATTATTGTTGACTGCTTGCTTTATCGTATTTAATCTCACTACTAAGTTAATGTAATGTATATTTAAGGTTTCGATGGTTGCTATTTGAGTGTAACCTAATTTATTTTTACTTTGTAATTTATAATTTATAATTTCTTAATTATCTTGACTACATATACTTTAATTGTCTCAAAGATATTTTAATTTAAAAATCAATATTATGATTTGATAAGATTAATCACATTGACTGATTTATTTAGATTCTAAAAAATATATATATTATTTTGCTAGATTTACCTCTCTTTGACCATGAAAATTTTTTTATGTTAACTTTATTTCTGTTATGGTCTATTACAGATAAAAAATGTTTAAGTGAGTTGACTTTTTCTCAAGTATCTAATGAATTATTTGGTATAATAGCGTCGTATCCATCTACCTACTTTACATCATAATAGTTACTTAATTTTTCATTTTGTATTTATATGTGAGATAGTAACGATTACATCGTAATAATTGTTTACTTTTTACTTTATCGATTAAATCCGTTCCTTCTTTTGATATTATTTTTAATATTGTATTTGAAACCCATTACTAAGTTAATTTAATATAATTTTTCGAAAACTTTGATAGCTGCAATCTGAATGTAACCTAATTTATTTTACTTATTATTATTTATAATTTATATTCTCTAATTTATCTTGTTTACATAACCTTAAAATAAGTCTCATTACTGTTCTAAACTTAAAATGAAAGAGATACAATATTCTATTTTTTATTACAGACAAGAGTGAGTCGGGATATTGCATAGAAATGTACATAGGTCATTAAACAAGTTTTTATGATGGATCGCGTTATAGCTCTTATTTAAATTGATATGCACACAAAATTGTATGATAAACAACCTTTCATATGAGAATTTTGCTACGTTGATAACAGGTACAATATTTTACCAAATATTTGGTAGAGATCTGTAAATACAAATACTAGCAGAGACACCCAGTATTGCTCGGGGATTAAAATGGCATAGTCTGTATATAATATATTACAGCTATGTTGAAACAGGTGATATGGGAAAGTGCAGCATTGACAACAAAACATTTGTGGAGTAAATGATGGGCTAATTCAACTAAGCAAAATGCTATGCGTCTGTTTGGAGTATTTCAGGCCCTAACCTGTGGGGGTTATGTGATTCTTGAACGCACCGAGAAGCTGTCAGTGCATATATTCTCTTTTGCAGCAGTCGGTGCTGTGTCTAACACGACCCATCATCTGAAATGTTGAAACCTCCTTGGGGTTTGTTTCCTACATCACTTATAAAGTAAATTTGGAGGAACTCTGGTTGTTCATTTGTGTGTAACAGGGAGTCAATGAGGTGATAGACTTGCTCTTGAACTTTAACGTCGTCATAAATTCATATTTATCTATCTTAGATGCACCAAACGATGTCATTTGCAGAGTTGTATTGTCTGATATTGTTCAGAAAATCCTTTGACTGGATGGAAATGCCTTCTAGAAGATCCGTAAGATGTTGAGAAGGAGCTGGTAGTGCTGACAATGTTACCTGACCGTCTGAACAGCACATACCATTTGTTTCATTTGAAAATTTTAAAGCTCTACAGAACAGAAAAGACAATTTGTATTTAGTACACCAATTTGGCCAGGGTTAACATTTTTATAAGAATGGGATGGATCATATCTGAAAACAGCTTCAAGAGTTGTGAAGAACGAATTTGTACGCAGTCTGTTTCTGAGAGCTATTCTATTGGACCTCTGTCTAATCATTAAAACATTGATTTAATGATCCAGCATTAAGTGCTGTAACATGCATTTGCTGATGTTGAGAAAATCTCATCTAGCTTCTCTCTTCAGACTCTCGCGTTCGGTTTTCTACAATCCTCCTTGCTTTATACTGTTTCTGGAGAGATTACATCTTTTCTTTGGTGGCATATTTTTCCCAATATTGTAAACAAAAAATTATCAACATAGAAAGAAATTATACATTAATCCCTAGTTTTGTAAGCAGATGTATCTGTAAACATGCTATTTTAAGAGAGCAGAAATTAAAAGAAGAGACACCGTAAAGAACAGAGAAAGAAAGTGAAAGATGTATGTACGTCTATATGAAATGGACGTGTGTGTGTGTGTGTGTGTGCGTGCGTGCTTGCGTGTGCGTATGTGAGAGAGAAAGGGAGATAGGGTAAATGAGTGAAGTCTTTTAAAATTTTTACGATAGTTGATTTATGGAAAAGATTATGTTAAACTTTTGAAATGCAAATATGTGAATAAAAATTAAGTTTAATTTGTAGCCAGAATAGTACTGAATCTTAAAGGTTACAAAAATATCGATTCTCACTTTGAAACTAAGGATGTTGAAAATCTTTTTAGATTACGGAACGCCCAGTTCTCTTATGTATCCATGTGATGCGACTTCCGAAAATATAGTTGGCATTATATCCCTATCTCCCGGGCTGGGTTTTGAACCCGTACTCTAGTCGTTGGGGAGAATGGTATTTCCTTTGTCTCGTCGGCAACCACAGCTATTTTTAGCGTAGCTGCCCCTTTTCGGTCAGCGAAAGTTCAAAAAAGGCAGCATAGGAATCATGTACCGACCGACCCATCTTGGCAGGGGGTAAAGTAGCACAATGAGCTATGGTATTTGGGATGAATAGGAGAACGAGAATTGGCGGCAAAAGCAGTTAGCAGAGAATTTGGCCAGTGGAGTTCTGGTAGCCAGCGGGGCAGTCGAGCGGTAGCAGCTAGCCGAGGCAGTTGGGTTGTAGCAGCCAACCGGAGCGGTTGGGAGACAGCAGTTTGCCCGTTGAGATGGGGCCAGTCGAGTGAGAAGAATAAGTCTGACAGACAGAAAGCCTTGGTCAGCAGAAACGCATAGAGTCCCAGAGAGAGAGGGACAGAGAAATGAAGATGAAGAATTATAAGTCTGACGGATAAAGCTATGGTCAGCAGAAATGTATTGAGTCCCAGTGACAGAGAGACGGAATTGTAGTGGCAGACTACCTTGGTCAGTGGAAGTAGCAGACCTGAAGGAAATGAACTTCGTTGTTGGTAAATGTGCTTTTATATTATTTTAGAGAAAAAGAACTCTGAGTTGTTAACTGTGTTGTTAAATGCTTCTAAAAGAAAGGAAAAGAAAAGAAATACAAAGGAGAGAAGCGGAAGAACTTTATTGTCAAATGAAACTTGAGACACGAACTTTGCGATGTAAAAATGGTTGAAAAGCTTATAATTGTTTGGAAACTTTGTCAACGTTATTGAACTGTTATGCCATGTATTGGAATTGTTATTATGTAATGCTCTATTCTAATGTTTTAAATGTATTCTGTGATGTTATGTATGTAAAAAGAAAAGGTTACCCAACGCATGGTCTTCGTGTTGTTTCTTCCTCCCCGTCCTATTTGCCTGTGTTGTTCTTCGTTACGTGCTCCAGCCGGGGCTTTATTATCGGTCAGGATTGTACCGACAGACGAATTTTGCTAGCTCACTGAGTGTTGAACGTTCGCGCGTGCGCGAGTCCCTTCTTCGGTGTTAAGGAGGTGCTTCGCGTGCGGGCGTTCATAACACATGTTTAAAATTTCAGCGCGATCGGATGAACAATACTCAAGTTATAAGCGCACAAACAGATAGACGGAAACGATTTTATATATTAAGATATATACAAATATATATATGTATATATGCATGTATATATATGTATACACACACACACACACGCACACACACACACACACATATATATATATATATATATATATATATGCTTTCCCCACTCTCGCCTCCCTCGCCTTCGCCTTCCCCACCTCCCAACACCTTCACATCACACCACGCTACACCATATCACACAACACATCACTTCACAACACTCCACCACGCACACACTAGCACTGACCAACTCCCTTCTCCCTTCCCCAGTTTTTTACACCTACATACACACATACATACGTTAAGATCACCAGCATTCTCTCACACACCCACAGAGCTTCTCGTATTTGGGTTCACCGCTTCTTTCCCCTTTGTTATCTCCTCTTTTTCTGTGTGAACTTTCTGTCCGGCAGTCGCCATGATAGATCGCTGACCACTACATTTAATTTTTTTTCTCCTTGTTTTTCTCCTTATTTCTTTCTGTTGAAGAGCGTAGCTCGAAACGTTAAAGACTTTCTCTATTCCCGAGCGTTAAACTAATACATCCTCTTGTTGTTTACATCACCTGTCCTCGTCTGTTGTTGTTTTTTTCGTAAATTCTCCCATATATATATATATATATATATATATATATATATATGTAGTGAAACTACCTCCCGCCATTAGATACAAACTGCTATCGCCATTCTTCTCATTTAAATATAAATAAATGCGAGCGTAGTAGAGAACCCATTCCTTGTCATCACGTGACTGATCATTATTCGAATCGGCAACTTCTTCGAACCGTTCCCGCCAGAACGCAAACTGACCAATCACGGCCCCTAATAAGGTCACGTGATAGAGTATATTTCTACCATCTGGTGAGCCAATAGTTTGTTATAAATAGCTTTAACTCGGCGGCCAAATTTGTCTCGGTCCAGTTTCTCTTTGAGAACTGTTCCGTGTACCATACGACAGCAGCAGCAGCCAGCGACCACTTCAGCAGCTTCGTCCAGCCACGATGACCTCCGCCGTCGCCACATCAGCAACAAGAGTCTACTACTACTATCCAGCATCATCATCATGACCAACACGATTCTACGATTACTACTAACCAGCAACAATCTCCACCAGCGTCTAAACGACCTTCTATGTACACCAAACCTCCGCGGCACATCTCTCTCTTCGATTCTGTTAGGTGACTCAGCTTCACCACGGTAAATAAACAGACAAGAGTTCTTAAACAGACAAGAAATTCTCAGCCAACGACGAACATCTGTATAACAAGAATCACGGCCCGGCATCGATGCCACGACATCACAACTAGTGATCAGCACTGCCACACTCAGCCTCTCCTCACTTTCACATACAGAACTTTTCCTATAGTGTACTAACGAACTGGTATAATTGCTCACGTGTCATTTACTGACTCTTTCTATCTGCTGTAATAACTCACACATGTATCACTCACATACACACTTTTCTTTGTATGACGGCCTGTCTTTGATTATGTTCTTATATGTCGCATTCACACTCTCACACAGACATACATCTTTAACGCTACAATAAATATCTCTGTTATTCATCTTATACGGTTGTGGTCTTTCATTACTGGTCATCTATGTTATCGTCGTATAACATATCATCTATATCATCATTTGATATATATATTTGTATGTTCGACCGTGTGACACGTTTAAATAAAAGGAGTCCTCTGTTTTTCCATTCGTCACCATTTCACCTTTTATGAGTTTGCACGGTCGTCCCTTACATATATATATTAAATTTAAATTACGATAAACGTAAACAAACAAACGAAGTTTGCTTTTAGGAGCGTTGAGATGTCTTAGAAAGAAAACGAAGTGATTTTAAATTCGCAAACGCAGGATAATGCTAATAGTATAGCCTGAACAGGATAAACTACCCCTATTTTAGAGAAAAATGTGTAGGCGGCCAGCCATGAGACTCGAAATGACACCTCCGTGATTACACGTCGCGGTGCTCTCGACCAATTAAGCTAAACTGCCCAACCACAAGTTTTTCTGCAAATTTAAGATGTATTGAAATCTCGCTTTATGAGACGCTATCATATGTTAAATTGAAATTACGATAAACGTAAACAAACGAACGAAGTTTACTTTAAGAAGCGTTGAGATGTCTTAGAAAGTTAAAGAAGTGATTTTAAATTCTCAAACGCAGGATAATGCTAAAAATCACTTCTTTAACTTTCTAAGACATCTCAACGCTTCTAAAAGCAAACTTCGTTTGTTTGTTTACGTTTATCGTAATTTGAATTTAACCTATGATAGCGTCTCATAAAGCGAGATTTCTATACATGGAGGCTATGGTTTTAGTTCCCGCGGTGAGGAAGAAACCAGGCTGCTGGAGTTCTGCAATGCAAATGACCTTATGGTTTACAATACTAACTTCAAGAAACCTGCCAGCCAACTAGTCACCTACCGATCTGGTAGTCACACTAGTCAAATTGACTACATCCTTACCAGGAAAAGGGAAAGATGGCTACTTTTAAATGCCAAAACCTTCGAATGCGAAGAATGTACCCCACAACATAGACTAGTAGTTAACGACTTCAGGATCAGGGCTAAATGGATGCCCAGAAGATGACCAGCATGGAGGAGAAGGGTCTGGAAGCTTAAAGATCATGTGAATGGACAGAGATTCAGAGACGTATTAGTCCAAGCTTTTGACGAAATAGAGGGGTATATAACATCACGATGGGGAAGACAATTGGAGGTTTCTACGAGACAACCAGCTGAGGGCAACAGATCAGATCTGTGGATGGTGCAAAGTCATCTCTTGACCAAAGATAACGTGGTGGTGGAACAATGTTGACAGGACCTCTAAGGAAAAGAAACAGGCTTGGAAGGATTGGAAGAACAGTGGCAGTAGGGAATGTTACCAGACTACCAGAAGGGAAGCTAGGAGACAGGTTTATTCAGTCAGAGTGGAAGCAGATAAGAAAAAATTTGCCAATGTTCTGCGCCGTGAAGACCAATGACTTAAGGTATTTTGTGTTGCAAGACACTGTGAGAGAGAATCATGATGTCATAGGAGAGAAATGTGTCTGCATGGATGATGGTTCACTTGCATTAAACGAGGCTGCAAAGAGAGGGGTTTGGAGACGCCACTATGAAAGGTTGCTAAAGAAAGAGAATGAATAGGAGAAAGAGAGCCTGCCGAATGCCGACCTAACAGAGGAACCAGCTATCTGAATTGACAGTGACTTGGTAGATAAAGCAATTAAGGGTATGAAGACAGGGAAAGCCCCCGGCCCATCAAGAATCACTGCAGAGATGCTCAAAATATCTGGCAGTGTTGGCTATGGCTTAGTCAAAGAACAATGAAGAAGAGGTAAGAGCTGTAGATGGAGATTTAATGTGGTTCTAGATATGAGGAGGGAACAAAGTCGCTGGAGTTTTATGATGCAAATGACTTACTGGCTTGAAAAATCCACTTCAGGAAACTTGCCAGCCAATTGATCAATCTGGTTGGCCCACTAGCCAGATTGATTACATTCTCACCAGAAACAAGGACAGGTGGATGCTTGTGAATACAAAGTCCTTCCCAGGTGAAGAATGTACAACTCTACATAGGTTAGTGCTTAGCTAATTGAGGCTAGAAGGACACAGACCAGTATAAAAAAAAAAAGCTCAAGGATCTCTCAAATGAGCAGACATTTAGAGATACTCTTAATGAAGCATTTGATGAGAAGGAGAAAGAGAGAGACATATGACATAGAAGACACTGGAAGTGCTTACAGGATAATCTACTGAGGGTGGTGACAGACCAAATTTGTGGTTGTAGCAAAGCATCTGCCAGGTCAAAAATGATATGGTCGTAGAAAAGTAGGATAGTCATATCAAGTAGCTAAAAGGGAAGCTAGGTGTCAGGTTTATCTAGCTAGGGTAGAAGTAGAAAAAGGAGGTTTGCCAACATGAAGATCAGAGACTTGTGGTGTTCTGGATTGCTTGACAGTATGTCAGAGAGAATTGGGATACTGTGGGAGAGAATTGTGTACAGATGGATAACAGTATGCTTGCACTTAGTGATTCTGAAAAGAAAGAGGCGTGGAAGAGCTATTTATGAAAGGCTATTAAATGTGGAGAATGAATGGGAGAAAGGGAGTCTCCCTTGTGTGAACCCAAGAAAGGGGCCAGCTATTCTAGTCAACAGTAGTATAATAGATAAGGGAATTAAAGATATGAAGGCAGGAAAAGTCTGTGGTCCATCAGGAGTCACTGCTGAGATGCTTATAATAGCAGGTAGAATAGGATACAGCCTTGTTACCGTTATAGTTAATCAGGTTATTCAGGAAAACATAATTCCCAGTGACTGATGTAGCAGCATCATAGTCAGCTGCTACAAGGGTAAGGGAGATGCCTTAGATAGAAATAATTATAGAAGTATCGAATTGCTGAACCACGGGATGAAAGTTACAAAGAGAGTTAGGTGAAATGCAGTTTGGCTTTGTATTGGGAAGAAGTGCTACTGATGCTATTTTCATAGTAAGGCAACTGCAAGAGAAGTTGCCATTGTATTTAGCATTTGTTTATCTGGAGATAACATTCAACAGAGCACCTTGCTCTGTGATATAGTGGTCTCTGAAGAAGTAAGGTATAGACAAATGGCTCATGAAAGCAGTATTGGCCATGTACATGGGTGTTATTAGCAAGATAAGAGTTAGCCATGAGTACAGTGATGAACTTAATATATCGGTAGTTGTTCATCAAGGCTCAGTCTTCAGTCCCCTCCTATTCATCATCATCCTCCATGCTATAACAGGAATTTAAGACTAGCTGCCCATGGCAACTGCTATATACTGATGATTTTGCACACATAAGAACTAGAAAAAAAATTTCAGGTGTGGAAGTAAAAGCTGGATTTGAAAGGCCTTAGCAAAGATCAAGGTCTTAGTAAGCAAGAAAACAAACAGGACCATACCCTCTTAAGGTAAATGGCCTTGATAAATATATAGGAAAAGTGCAAGCTATAGACACATACGAGGTACAGTGGAATAATAGCAGAGAAAGCATGAGTTAGTTTGTTGAAGATGTACAGAAGCCATAAAGTCTACAGATAAATTGGAAATTGGTTTTCTCAAATGCTCCAGAAGCTCTCTAGAGGACGTGGATAATTTCTGCTACCTAGGTGACACAATTAGCAATGGAGGAGGATGTGCAAAAGTAATTGCTAGAATAAGAATAAGATGGAGAAAGTTCAAAAAGATTTTAACTTTGTTGGCTACAAAAGATCTCTCTCTCTCTCTCTCTCTCTCTCTCTCTCTCTCTCTAAGTGAAAAGAAGATTGTATGATACATATGTATGAACACAATGCTTTATGATAGTGAGGTGTGGGTGCTGAATGCAGAAGACATGCAGAGACTAGAGAGGAATGAAGCTAGTATGATATCTTAAAATTACCTTGGTAATATTTGTCTGTGAGGGGCTTTACTCAGCTTCTACCTCCATCCTCTCTGCCCTGTCAAACTCCCCCCTCCCCACACATTTCATCTCCTAACACCCATCACTTCTCTATCATCTGAGAATAAAATACGCTAACACTACATCCCCCAGCTTTCTCAGTTATCACTCTTCCCCCACCCCAAATCACTTCCATTCCCCATTGTCTTGCCTCACCTTCTGTCTCTGTCAGTTATCTCATTATGTGCTCTCTCCATCTTTAGCACCTCACTTACCTGTTATTAACCCTCAATGCACTCACATATCTACTGCAACCCTGTCCATGAGCTTCTATATTTCTCACCACCATTTGCCACAGCCACCTCGGCCCTATCCACTCACCCACTTCAAACATCTGTATCATCTCAGCTATTTTCACCACCCTCAATGTCACTCGAGGCTATATCCTGCCATCTCTCTCACTACCATTCCTTTTATCTTACTCACTAACTCACCCTCCTTTCTTTTCCACCTGAAGTACCCATGCATCTATTCTGCAGCAAGACTATCTCTGTCCCTCTGTAACTTTAGTCTCTCAAATGGCAATGATCCTCACCCCATCAATAATACTCCCCACTCTCAGTTGAAGGGTTTTTGTCAGTGCTAGTGCTACATAAAAAGTGCCCTGTACACTCTGTAAAGTGGATGGCATGAGGAAGGGCGTTCAGCTGTACAAACCATACCAAAACAGACAATAGGGCTTGACGCATCTCCTAGCCTTGCCAGCTCTTCTCAGATCATCCATCCCATGCTAACATGCAATGGACGATGACGATGACGACGACGGGACAGATATCCAAATGTATGTATTATCTACATCCCAGTCACCAACACAAGTATCATTTTTGCATCTATTTGCCTCTTTTTATGATGTAACGATTTGTCATGGTATTTTGTCATCTCTTTCATAAGACTAGATTCCAATTACTTCAAATGCTTAACGCTTCTTAATACGACTGATATCCTTATATACATCACATATCCATTTCAGCATTAGTCTTCTAGCTTGCACATTGCATCAGATTCTTCTTTTATTCAGTTTCTCCATTGGGTTATTTGTACTCTATTGATCTGCCATTTAGTCAAACAATTTCTACTCAAGTATCATATAATCCAGTTTTTATTCTGAAAGAGAAACAGAGATAACAGTTTCCTGACATTTGTCCACTCCATTCTTACTTTTACTTCTATATTTTTGCAACACACACCTTCATTGCTAATTAGATCATCTAGGTAATTAAACCAATTCTACAGAGACTTCTGGTCATTATCATAGCCAACTGTTTCTCTGTGCCTGCTACATATGGAGTCTACTTCCTCTGGCCAGCTTCCTCTGACCAGCTTCCTCTGACCAGCATAATCCCACTATTATTTAAGCATACAAGTTCAAATAACTCATAGCATAATCTTCTGCATGACAGACAAAGACGTATGTAGAATCCATGACTAATGACTAATGGTTCAGTGAATTATGTGTGTATATATACGTGTGTGTGTGTGCGAGAGAGAGAGAGAGAGAGAGAGAGAGAGAGATAGAGAGAGAGAGAGAGTGTGTGTGTGTGTACATCTATTCCCACCATCATACTACAGCTCCTCTCACTACCTCACTTAAAGTCATCATTTTCTCTCTCCTGTTCTCTTTTTCAATAGTGGAGGGATTTTGCACTGTAAGTTGCTGGGTGACATGAGAAAAGCATCCAGTATACTCTGGAAAGCATTTGGTGAATCGAAGAGAGACAACACAATATTGAGAGGGTTCTTTAGTTTTGCTGAGGTGACAACATCTGTAGTACTAGTGCCATCACAAAATGTACCAAATACACAATGTCAAGTAAATAATGTTAGCAAAGATATCTGGATGTAGAAACCGCATGAAAACTGAGAAGCTGGAGTATGATATAGTCCTTTTGATCTTTCAGCTCTTTCCAAATTCTCCAACCCAAGCCAGTATGGAACGTGGACATAAACTGATGATAAGGATATGCATGTATGTGTATATATGTATGAGTGTGTTTGCATACAGAGTTGGATAATCATATATATGTGTGGGCCATGGACATTTGTGTATCTTTCTACCTACCTGTTTATCTGTATGCCTATCTCTGTCTATTTATGCCTCTATGCAATTACTTTATGCAATTACTTTTCCAATTCCTGCTATTGAGGAGATCAATATCTAATAATAATTTCAGCCACAAACCCAATGAAATCACTGATCTGTTTTTCAATTGAAGAAATACTTGCACACACATGCGTGCATGCGCGCACGCACACACACACACACACACACACACACACACACACACACACACACACACACACACACACACACACACACACACACACACACATGCACACACACAAATCTGAAGAAGCGAAGTTTTGTGCTCAACAATCTTACAGACTGAATCGAGTCAATGTCATTATGTTCTAATTTTATGGATTCCAAGGTGAACTTGCCTCAAGAATTACTGAGAACACAACTAAAAAAACGTTTGCTTCCTTATTTTATCAAGTTTCTAATCCTTTTAATGCGAGTATTTACCAGTTTTACCACACAAATATTACTACTTACACCATTATTTTTTATAGATAACTAATCATGTATGAATAAATTTTGTGTGTATGTGTGTGTGTGTGTGCGTGCAGGTGCACCTACATATATTCATACACACACACATACATACATACATACATACATGGTGGTTGTCTACTCCTTAAACAGAGTTTGACCACCTCCTGCACCTACACCTTAGCCCTTTCATAGCGTCTGATGTGGCTTTTTAAACCAGACAGTGTTTTGAAAAAAACACCCACACAGATTGCACCTCTGATTTGCACTACCAATACCTGCAAGTAAGTTCTGCTCATTGTGGATCCTAACATGTCTTTTAAGACCCCCATTGGATTTGCAAACCCTCTGGCACACACCACATTCAAACGTACATACATACATACATACATACATATGTATATATGTGTGTGTGCATGTGTATGTGATATTAAAAATCCGATAGCCAATATTAGTAACAGAGTTTCTAACCTCCTTTCCTCTAAGGAAATTTTCAAGAAGGCCACCTTCTACTATGACAATGCCCTAGCATATAGTGTCTTCAAAGATAAATTAATATATAACTCCTCTGATATTAACTGGAATAACAATAATAGGCCTAAAAACAGACCTAGGAAATTTATTTGGTTTCTCAAACACTATGAACTTAGCCCAAATAATTGCAGCTCATAATTTTAAAATACTTAAATCAAAGGGAATTGGGGAGGATAGCGATGTAACCCTGATATAAATAATAATGATAATAATAATAATAATAATAATAATAATAATAATAATAATAATAATAATAATAATAATAATAATAATAATGATAATAATAAGAAGAACAACATGGATGTGCTACACCGGGCTCCCTATACAAAAACATATCTAATCCAATAACATCGATGGAATTAGGCAACAGAACCGGTGGAAGATTTGAAGGAAGCGGTCTTTTAACGAAGATAATTATTTAAAAAAATATTCTTTATTCTTAAAAAATGAAATTTCACTGCAATACAAAGCACAGGTCCTCCTATGCACGATGTCTCAATGAAACACGTGCGATCACACACGCAAAACCAACACCGGAAAGTTTACAAACTATATAAAAAAGTAATGGAACAAAATAGTAAGTACATATATTGAATAATTACGCATACACTCGAACGTGTACACAATGATATATACGTTTTGATACCCATAGAACTACACATGCATCTTAATGTTTACATAACTACGTGAAAATCACAGGACACACTCACGCATACGAAAACACATATCACAAACGAAGCAAAAACAAAACTTTTTTTTTCTTTCTTCTTTATTTATTTTCATTTTGTGAACAAACACAGACAGTAAACCATTCATAAGTTTAAAACGCCACACACACACACACACACACACACACACACACACACACACACACACACACACACACACACACACACACACACACACACACACACACACACACACACACAATACACTATGCCCGGAGATAAATCTATCAACAAAAAAAATACAGATGAATACCGATCTGCTAGCCTTAAAAAACTACGCTACGAGCAATGTTTACATGCTGAGAACTCGGTGACGGTGTTGTCTCAAAAAACTGACCCTAAACAGACAAATCCGTCCCCTAATGTCAACGCCAAAGCTCGTCATGCCTCAATGATAACAAGGCAGATCACAAACCAGATTGGTCATCGACCGAATCACAAAGGGCCACTTACTCGAAATAGATCTGCTAGCCTTAAGAAGCTACGTCACGAGAGCTCGGAGACGGTGTTGTCTCAAAAAATTTATCCTAAACAGACAGATCCGTCCCCTAGCGTCAACGTCGAAGCTTGTTATGCCTCACTGTTAATAAAACAAAATATAAACCGCAATGGTCATAGACCGGATTATAAAGGGCCACTTACTCAGATAATGAACCAGATCCGAGACGAGAAATCTGCTACTGGTTCAAATCTTCCCGACACACAGAAGCTGGAAGTACCCCACAACCGGAATATTCCAACAGATGGCCATCCATGCTCGTCATCAAATAACCAAAAGAAAAAGAATGAAAAATGGTCTAGAGAATAAAGAAGTTCTTACAGCCTACTACCATGCCATATATTTCCCTACAGATAAATCTAATACTGTACAAACCTACTTAAACTGGAGACAGAAACACCTTGAAGTAAGACCCTACATAGACAGTAACAAACTTGCCAACGTCAGAAGAAACATTACGAAAAAAAAATTACTAACTGAAGTAGAGATTGACCAAATTAAGCAAGCAGTAAAGGATAAAAAGAATGAAACTGCAGCTAAAGAAGATACTACAGAGGAAATAATTATAAAGCAGCCCAAGGCTGATGAAAATACAGTAATGATTAAAAGAGTTAAGGTAACTGATAGGCAAAGTGAAATACTCTCTGAACCAACCATAAACACTAAGGCAGGTGAAAATCAAATAGATGACGGAAGTCATACAGAAATCGACGCAACAGAACTACATGATCTAAAAAATCAAATCATGATTGAATGTCTGAAAATTAAAGAAACTAGTATGAATGAACGCGACACTCTCCCCAAAATTCGCAATTCTAACCAAAACCTGAAAATAATTGGTAAAATCCGCCTTGCACTTAAGGATATAATTTCAGCTAATGATGTTGATATTACAGATCTCAACCACCTGTACTATGCATCCGCAAGAATCTCAACGATTCTATGTGGTGAAAAGATTAGAAAAAGACAACACTCCCACAAAAAGCCTTCTTGGCAAGAACGCATTCAACACCAAATTAAGTTGCTTAGATCTGACATAGAATGTTTGAAAAACCTTAAATTTGACAAGAGTATCAAACCTACAAAGACCCAAAAACTAAAGAAAAAATATAATATGAAAACCATAGTTGACATTGATGCCACCATAGAAACCATCAAGCAAAAGGTATGTGCTAAAGCTGCCCGCATAGCAAGGTATGAAAAGCGTGTTAGATTCTTCCGAGATAATAACATGTTCAAAAATAACCCCAAAAATTTCTACAGGAAGATAGGGAAAACACCAGTAACAATAAAGTCTGTCCCATCAAAACAAGAAGTGCAAGAATTTTGGAATAAAATCTGGGCAGAACATAAAACACACAAAGAAAAGGCCCCTTGGGTTGATAGAATATCTACAGACCTAGACTCCTTAGAGGAGCAAAAGTGGGAGGGGGTCAAGGTAGAAGATATAAGATCTGCTCTCAGGAGGTCAAGCAAATGGAAGTCTCCAGGAAAGGATAAAATTCCTAACTTCTGGTTGAATGCCTTCCCAGAAAGCCATGAACTGCTAACAAAACTTTACAACGATGTTTTGCAAAATCCTAGTTTGATGCCCTCTTGGCTAGTTAATGGTTTAACATTCCTGCTTCCAAAAAATGAGGAAACAAACGAACCAAAAAATTATCGCCCCATAACCTGCTTAACAATGTATAAGACGCTAACATCTGTCCTAACCGAGTGCACCTATAGTTTTTTAATAGAAAGTAGCATATTCCCTAATGAGCAAAAGGGATGTAAACGTGGATCTTATGGTTGTAAAGATCAGCTACTCATCAATAAGATGATCTTAGAAGATTGTCACAAGCGACACAAAAACTTGTCAATAGCCTGGATAGACTATAAAAAGGCCTTTGATAGCCTACCACATAGCTGGATTAGGAAATGTCTGGAAATGTATAAAATAGCTCCTACTCTGCGAAACTTTTTATCTGTAAGTATGAGATCATGGAGAACCACACTGATGTTGAACAATGACAATGAATCTCTAAATGCTGGAGATGTAAGAATTTCATGTGGCATTTTCCAGGGTGACTCACTATCACCACTCCTCTTCTGTCTAGCCCTAATACCGCTCTCAAAATTGCTCAATGATGCACAGTATGGTTATAAAATATTTGATAAAAATATAAATCATCTCATTTACATGGATGATTTAAAGCTTTTTGCAAAAAATGACCAACAACTCAAAGGCCTACCAATTTGGCCTTGATAAATGTGCAAAAGCTACCTTTATCAAAGGAAAAATGACAAAAACACCTAATGTGAACCTTGAGCAGCAAAATGTCATAAAAGAGTTAGAACCAGCGGAGAGCTACAAATACCTAGGGGTAATTGAAGGGGACAATATCAAGTACTCAGTGATGAGGGAAATGATCAGAAGAGAATGTTATCGCAGGGTGAGAGCAATACTGAAGACAGAGCTGAACGCGAGAAACAGGATCGAAGCGATCAATGCTCTAGCCATACTAGTCGTGACTTACAGTTTCAACATCGTTAACTGGTCAATTACTGAAATATGTAATGTTGACAGAAAAATACGAAAACTGTTGACAATGCATAGAATGCACCACCCTAAGGCAGATATAGAACGTCTTTATCTGCCAAGAAAAGAGGGAGGCCGAGGACTTCTACAGCTGGCATTATCAATGAAGGAAGCCACAATTGGCCTAGACACCTATCTGAAAAACTCTGAGGACTGGATGCTAAAACTTGTCTTAAAATATGAAAGCAAGAAAGCATCTTACTCAGTAACAAAACAGGCAAAGGTATATCTAAGTGAATTCCAATTGCAACAAATTCAAGAATTAGACGAACTAGAAACACCCGTAGAAAAAGCTAAGCGCTTGAAAACCCGTGCTAAAATTGCTGCCTTAGCTATTATGACTGAAAAATGGCATGGAAAACCTCTCAATGGCAAATACCCAAAGAGAGCGAATAATGCAGATATTGACAAAGCCCTTACCCACCAATGGTTAATGGCCTCTGGCTTGAAATCAGAAACAGAGGGGTTTATCATAGCAGCCCAAGATCAATGCCTACCTACAAAGAACTACCAAGCCAACATATTAAAGAACGGCAGCTCCCCATTATGTCGTATATGCCAACAACAAAATGAGACCATCGATCATGTTGTCTCCATGTGCAGTCTGCTTGCGCCTACAGAGTATCTCAACAGGCATGATAGAGCTGCACAATATATTCACTGGGTAATATACAAAAACCTGGACTTGCCCCATGATAAAAACTGGTGGGAACACAAACCACCCCCAGTACTTGAAAATGATCGCATTGCACTCCTCTGGAACTTCACCATTCAAACTGACAGAAAGATAGACGCAAATAGGCCAGACATCATACTGAAAGACTTCAGACAAAAATCATGCCTCCTCATTGATATGACTGTCCCAATCGATATAAACGTATCTGTCAAGACCTACCAAAAACTGAGCAAATATAAAGATCTTGAAATAGAAATTAGCAAAATGTGGAATTTGAAGACGAAAACAATACCTATTGTCATAGGTGCCCTGGGAATGACAGCGAAACGGGCTCAGATATCAGGAAACCCCAAAATGGCTGAAGTTCAAAAGATAGTGCTCATGGGAACTGCCCATATCCTAGGTAAAATACTGTCTATGTGATCTCAAATTTTAAAGCAAACACATAATTTTCTTATGGTTTTTTAAACATTCACTTGAACAAAACTGTACAAATCCAAATATATGGTACCCTAGGCATAACACCTACATGAACTTCTAACTTGTTGTCTCTTGAGGTCTCTGGGTGAGACTTGGATCCAACTTGTACAAATGCAAAACAAAAGTCAAACATAAAATAATAATAATAATAATAATAATAATAATAATCGTACTATGATTACAGCAACAAAGGTTAACCTCAGAAGATTGAAGTTTGAAGGCCCAAATGTGAGAGTGAAAAATGTAGTTTATCAATGTAAGGTAAAGATTCAGACAGATGTTAGCCTATACTTGGGGTGTTCTTGGGGACAAATCTGTAAAAGATTATCTAATCATTATAGTTCCTTTAGAGATAGAAGTAAAATAGCGAGTACTAGACTTATTAAATTCATTTGGGAACTGAAGGAACAAAAAAAGCAATATTCGTTAGAATGGTCAATTATTGGAAAGTATTTTCCTTATGACAAAGGTAAGAGATATTGCTCGTTGTGTAATCTAGAATTATATTCTATATTATTCTCTAAAGGTAAGTTAATAAATAAACTCACATATAATGCTTTCAGATGTAGCCATTATCCGAGACACACATTTCTCTGGTTTAAATAAATTATAAATTTCAGTATGATCGGGTATTATAATATATTATAGTAAAATATTAGGTTTACAAGCAGGGCATATCAATGTATAATTTACTAATAACAATTGTATTTGTGTTTGTTTGCTAAAGTTTCTAGAGATAATATAATATAGATTTCCATTGATTTAGAATTCATTACCAGGAATCAATAATTTGTAATATTTGATTGTTTATAATTAATAATATTATGAGGGTTTTCTCCCTCAGACGGACCTTTATTTAAGGAGGAATTTATTTAAGGAGAAATTTGAATATGAACCGGACTTAGAGACTATGCTTTTGGTGTTTACTCTTTACCTTTTGCCCTTAGGATGTGTAAGGTAACTTACTTATTTAACTTGAATTGACAGTTAAATATAACCTTATACAGAAATGTTGACATAGGAAATAAACTTCAATAATAATGGATATTAACGTCAAAACTCTTTAAAATTTATATATATATATTTATATATATATATATATATATATATATATATATATATATATATATATATATATATATATATATATATATATATACACATATGTATATATGTATATATATACATATATATATATATATATATATATATATATATATATATATATATATATATATATATATATATATATATACATATATATGTATGTACATATGTGTGTGTGCATACACACACACACAAACACACACACACATATCACTGATGTGGGAATTGGATGCTATCTAGCTGTTGACATCTGTTATTGACAAGGCCAAGAAAGGTTGAAATCCTGTGACTTAACAGATTCAGTAGCTGTAGAAGAGGGTTATTTCTCTCTAGCAATATAAACACAGATGCTTTTATGCACCAGAGATCCATGAGAGAGGTTCTATCATGGTAAATATTGCAGTATCCTGTGTTCTGATACAACATCCACTTTAAGTAGGATATATATAAATACAAAATGGCTGATAGTTAGCAAGGTGAGACACACATAAGAAAGAAGGAAACAAAGGACCACTGATGAGGTCACAGAAGTGTGACGAAAGAACTCTGGCCGAAATAAGATTAAGATTAATGTAATATAAAGCTGAAGCAAATTAACACCAAATATACAGTGCGTTTGTTTTTATTGGCTAAACTGGCAACATGACCATCCCCAAGTACAACAACAACATATATATATATATATATATATATATATATATATATATGTGTGTGTGTAGAAGGCAGACTGTATGACACATGTGTACGAACATCCATGCTACATGGCAGTGAAACATAGGCCGTGACTGCTGAGGACATGCGTAAGCTTGCAAGGAATGAAGCCAGTATGCTCCGATGGATGAGTAATGTCAGTGTGCATATTAGACAGAGTGTAGTAACTATCTTGAGAGAAAAGTTGAACCTACGAAGCATCAGTTGTGGTGTGCAAGAGAGACGATTGCGCTGGTATGAACATGTGGCGAGAATGGATGAGGATAGCTGCATGAAAAAGTGCCACACCCTAGCGGTTGAGGGAACCCGTGGAAGAGGCAGGCCTAGGAAGACCTGGGATGAGGTGGTGAAGCACGACCTCCGAACATTGGGCCTCACCGAGGCAATGACTTGTGACCATGACGTTTGGAAATATGCTGAGCATGAGAAGACCCGGCAAGCCAAGTGAGACCAAAATCCAAGGCCTCTGCCAGGGATGTAACCAGCCCACTTACGCATAACATTCCTTCATTGGACACTAAACTCTGCTTGCGAAGACATGGTGAGGCAAGTGAAATCGAAATCGAACTAAATTTGTAGGAACTTTAAACTCGGCTTGTGAAGACCAGTTGGGCCAAGCGAAAGCAAAATCGTGATGGCACCTGTACCAGTGGAACACTAAGATCACCGTCCGAGCGCAACCGTTGCCAGAGCAGCTGTCTGGCTTCCATGCCGGTGGCATGTAAATAGCACCAGCGTGATCGTTACCAACGCCGCCTTCCTGGCACTTGTGCCAGTGGAACGTGAAAAGTCATTCGAGCGAGATCGTTGCCAGTGCCGATGGACTGGCTCCTGTGCAGGTGGCACGTATAATACACCATTTCGAACGTGGCCGTCGCCAGTACCGCCTGACTGGCCTTCATGCCGGTGGCACGTAAAAGCTCCCACTACACTCTCTGAGTGGTTGGCGTTAGGAAGGTCATCCAGCTGTAGAAACTCTGTCAAATCAGATTGGAGCCTGGTGTCGCCTCCTGGTCCACCAGTCCTCAGTCAAATCGTCCAACCCATGCTAGCATGGAAAGCAGACGTTAAACGATGATGATGATGATGATGATATCTTTTACTCTTTGACTCTTTTACTCTTTGACTCTTTTACTTGTTTCAGTCATTTGACTGCGGCCATGCTGGAACACCGCCTTTAGTCGAGCATATCGACACCAGGACTTATTCTTTGTAAGCCTAGTACTTATTATATCAGTGTATTTTGCCGAACCGCTAAGTTACAGGGATGTAAACACACCAGCGTCGGTTGTCAAGCGATGTTGGGGGCACCAACACAAACAAATAAACACACACACATATATACATATACATATATGCGACGGGCTTCTTTCTGTTTCCATCTACCAAATCCACTCACAAGGCTTTGGTCAGCCCAAGGCTATAGCAGAAGACACTTGCCCAAGGTGCCACGCAGTGTGACTGAACCCGGAACCATGTGGTTGGTAAGCAAGCAACTTACCACACAGCCACTCCTGCGCCTATATATATATATATATCTTGCAACACAAATTCATAAACATGTGTGTGTGTGTGTGTGTGTGTGTGATGGATATTTGATACTAAACATTTCAGATAATATATATATATATATAATATAATATATGTACTAGCAGCTAAGCCCACTTTGACCAGGTCAGTTTGGATGATGTGGCTGTAAAACCTGCTCTATATAAGCATTCAACTTATGTTAAAAAACAATTTTAGAATGACTTTTTTCTGTCAAAATGCTAAAAATAACTGACCAACAAGAAAAAAACCAGCCAAGATTCAACCAAATCAAAAAATAAATCCAAATATTAAGCAAACAAGGATGAACCATCCCACTTCCATTGCATGCGCGCACATACACACACATACAAACACAGACACATACATGCACACACACACACATTCACTTTTACTTACACATGCATATATTCACACACAGTTGAAATGCTGTTTGATTTATTTTTTCAGCGTATAATTTTCATCATCCCACTACCAAGTAACCTCCTAAGTGGACCTAGTGCAGATATGAATAGAATATGGGAACTGGTATTAAGGAAGGATACAGAAATATTAGGTTTATAAGCCCTAAAATTCACTCTATATTGCCCTTGGGCATATAGTGTAATGGTTAAGAGCATGGGCTACTAACCCTAAGATTGAATAAATAAAAAAAAAAAAAAATAATAATAATAATATCAGCAAAAAAATACCTTTGGAACGAGAACCCAGGATTGAGTTCAAAATCCTACCAGGACACCTGAGGAAAGCTGGAGAATAAATCAGCCAAAATATTGTGGTAACAACAAACAAGACGAGGACACATATCTGTCTAATGTTAATGATGTAAAGAATGTACAGAATTCCTCATCTCAAAAATATAAAACAGAAGAAATCTATGATTATTTCTAAGCAACATCGAATCTAGAGTAAGAGCCTTAGCCAGTAAACACCAAAGTCAACCATTGGAAACATTGAGTTAAACTATCAAATAAAGCTGTTTTGTCATAGCATTTTTATCACTGGCATTTGTAACAGAAATTAAGACAATATTAAAATTACTTTTGCACTAATATCTAACTGTTATCTTTCTATGTAAGATGAATTCAGTATCTAATTGGAAATTTAATTTGACAAGGGGGTGTTGACAAAAATGTTTGCGCCCAAAGGGGGCACTGGCTGAAAAATGGTAGGGAAACCCTGGCTAAGGGATAAATGTATCCGTAGACTCTACTGGTGCATTACCTAACTATGTATAGGTCTTGCTGTATGGTTAACAGTAGTCGGTAATTTAAGGGTAAGCCGTGGTTTAATATATTCAGATAAGAGATGAAATAGAGTAACATGCAACAATTAGAAGTTGATCATTAGTATTGAATGATCATAGTTTAATTATGGTTAAGATAACATTTACAGCTGTTTCTGTCTGTTATTTTTTAGGTAAACTTGCGTTTATCTTGTTCCATGTAACAAACGTCATCAGAATGATTTGAACTTTACCAGAGGAATATTAACAGGAGATCGAAGATTGACAGGAGAAAAAGGAAAAAAGAAACACACACACACACACACACACACACACACACATGTACATGTATATATACACACATGCTCACTCATGTATACATATATGTGTGTGTGTGTGTGTGTGTGCGTGGATGTGTGTGCTTATGCATCTGTGTGTGTACACTGAAATAAATGAATAAATATATCATGATTAGCATTATTATTAGAATTATCATCAATACAATACTAAAAGAATTTCAAATCTTTTCAGCTAGCTTGAATAGAATTTCAAGTGACCTTGGCATTAACATTTGACAATGCTTGATATTCATCAAATCACTTTAGAAAATAAATAAAGTGAACAAGAAGAAGCTAAAAGAACAAAAGAAAAAAAACACACAAAAAAAAAACACAAAATCTTGCAATATGTCATTGTTATTTCGTATCATTGATATAGCTCTGTCACTTTTGAAAATGTCAGAAACACAAATGTGACAAGTTATTAATAAATTATTTTTCTTCTTTCTTTCTTTCCTTCTTCATTTAGATATTTATTTACTGTGTATTTCTTCTTGTTTTTCCCGTTTGTAAAAGGACAATAGAACTATCATGTAGAAGTACAACAAATACTACTGATTGCTTTAATTAGAATTTAGATTCAGGAAAACTGGAAGCCAATCTTCAGTATAATACAGTTTCTCTGAAGGATTCCGTCTGTCTTCAGAGATCATTGAATCAATCAAAAGAAGACGTGTGTTCTAGAAATATGAAAGTAAAATTTTTCATTTCTTGTTGTGTACAATTTGTTTGACAATATCTCTTTGACTCTCGTCCTTTTTAAGTGTATTGTTCTTACAGCTTAATTTATAATCAAACTTATAGTTTGGTCTATAATGGTTTTATATGAAATGATATTGAACAGAGAGATTAGGTGCAGGTAGAGAGAATGAGTGGATCAGATACTGACCTCCCAGAACAAATTTACTGAATACATATTGTATATTTGGACATCCCATTTAATGCATATGTAAAAGCCACAAAGTAGAACAACTTGATATGAATGCTGACATTTGGAGAACACTTTGTTTAGATACAATATTTAAATACAATATTTAAATACAATAGTTAAAATATATTGATATTAGTGCTAAGAATTTTTTTCCTTTTCTGAAAGCAACCACACTTAGGATGCTTCACAGTACTGCACAAAAAACTTTTGTCCTCAGTTAGATTTGGTAAGAACTCAATTTCATATTGTGCTTCCCAAGTCAGTAACATCAATGCTGGTTGACTGGTCTTTGTTCTGTATTAGAATGCAGAAATCTCCAAAAAATAACATCTGATATGGTCTGTTGTATAACAGAAAAGCAAGAGTCAGCAAAACTGTCCTGTGTTGAGTAACAGTAGTAGAGTTGGGGGGAATGTGTCCATATATCTCCACATTGCTTTTGTGTTCAGGCCATGAAATTGTTTTGAACCATCACTAGAAATCTAGTGTATGTACTAATTTTGATGCTCCTTCTTAGTCCAGATTTCAGCTGATTAAAAACAAATGCATTCTCTACACATGCTGAATAAGGCCAGCCTTGTTGACTTTGAAATATTCAATTGCCAGACGTTTTGAATCTTGTTACAGTTACTCCAGGTTAGTGTACTTTCAAGCGTTCTTTGTGCATCATGTGGTCAAGCATTGTCTTGCAAGAGAATTGGCCTGTCTTTGTTAACCAATCTCGGTTTTTTAATTGCAAGTTCACTCATCATTTCATCCGATTGGTTGATGTATACCTCAGCTGTGATTGACTTAGCAGGTCTCATGAAGTTGTAGTGGATGACACCAGCGCTGGACTACCAAACAGACACCATTAGCTTTATTTGCTGAATACTTATTTTTAGATTGGGTTTTGGCACTCTGTCTCTATCCAACCACCATGCAGAATGCTTTGTCATGTTGAAAAGAATCCATTTTTCATTACATGTAACAATACAATGCAAAATGGCTCGCTTTTATTTTGTGACTGCAAAGAACAGCAAGTTTCAAGATGACGTGTCATTTGATGCTTGTTCAGTTCATTTGGTACCCACTTGTCAAGCTTCTTTACCTTGCGGATTTGTTTCAGATGGTCCAATACAGTTGGAATCAAAACATCAAACCTTGCTGCTAAGTCAAGTGTAGCTTGAGATGCATCCACTTCAACTACAGTTTCCAACTTATCCACCTTGGTCTCAGGTCTACCATGGGCTGATTTTTAAGTGTAAAGTCACCAGACCAGAACTTCTCAGACCATCGAGGTACAGTGTGCTTATTTGCTACATCTTTTCCAAACACCTCATTGATGTTTTGAGCTGTCTGGGATGCATTGGTTCCATGATGGAACTCATTTTCATAAATAACACGAATTTTTTTATCTATCCATAGGTTCACAAAAATTGATTTGCAAGAGAAAACTCATCATTTAATCAGACACCATGATCTGCCTTTCAAAAGGTGATGATGTAACTCTTCAATGTTGCAAAACAAAGAATTGTCAGGATGAAACATTTGGGTTAATGACTGTCAAACTTGGTGCATAAAGAAATTGGACATTTCATTCTTAATGACCTGATAACTACAATAACAACAATTGTCACTGACAGAGCAGTCTTCTTGGCTTATTTCTCTCCAGCCTTCATACATCTTCCATATTTCATGCTGCATTTACATTTCATATATGAGTTGTCTCACTAAGAAGTGAGTATTTTTAGGACCTTGTCCTAGTGCTAAACAGGACTACATCATATCTTAATTTCTTTCAAATCAGTTATTCTCTATTTCTATTTCTTAGATTCTTGTAACTTGGTCCATCAATATGATGCTTGTGTGAGTTTCCTTCTCTGAAACATACCCTTTTCTCTTGCAACAGTTCACAGCGCTACTGCTACATCAGAAATTGAGGAGGGTACTTCTCTGTATTGTCTGAAAAAAGATGTAAAAAACAATTGATTAACATTCTCCTCTAGATATTTACAGTGACTCAGCATCTGTTCCTGATGGTGTAATGGCTTTCCTTGCCATTTTCTTCTTTGTATTAGTAAGGGCTACTCCAGTGTTCTCTGTTGCATACAGACTTTTTACCAACAATGTCTGGATTAACGCGTGCGCGTGCACACACACACACACACACACACACAAATACACACACACAAGCGCGCACACTTTTCTCATTGACATTATCTATTAAGCTATTGATGTGTGTTGTTTATGGTGGTGGAGTAGTGACAGTGTAACAGGGAGTATCTCTGCTTATGGTGTAGTACTAAATGTAATGATAAATGTGTGATGAACTGGTAATTTAATATATCTATTAAAAATGTCACAGTGATGTGACCTTCCTACAAAGACTACAATTCTATAACACCCAATCGTTATGTTTGACATTGGGTGTTTCAGTGGTTAAACATTCTGACTCCAGCTGTTCTTGTTTCACATTGAACTATCGTTGTGCATGATCTTCTTGCAATTACCATCGGATGATGAATTATTTTAGCAGTTGTCATTGTTGATATCATCATCATCATCATCATCATCATCATCATCATCATCATCATCATCCCCAGACAACAGAGAAATGGAGAGAGGTAGGGAAAAAGAGTGAGGGTGAAAGATAAATCTGAGTAAAGTGGAAGATAACATATGTAACACAGCTTAGATGCTGCTCCTGCTGATGATGATGATGATGAGGATGATGATGTGGAGGAGGAAGAGGAGGAGATCAATTAAGAGGACGATGACGACCATGATTATGCCTGGAGTGATATTAATTGTTATAATTAAGATGTTCGTAGTTTCATTAAGTATAATGTTAATTACAACAAGTTTGATTATGGCATATCTGTAGTAATGATGCTTCTGTTGTTGCTGATGATGATGGCATTCATGACAGTGATGATGATGATATTGATAATAATAATGATAATAACAATGCTGCAAATGTAAAATTGCTATTGTCAAGCAATATACCATCTTTTAATCCACCATTTAATGGCAGTGACAGGAAATTGTTAAATTCTGCATAGTCAGCAAACCTTTACAAGCTTCATCTTTGTAACATGTATCAGCTATGATAAATGAGGTTATTATTAGGGAAAGTAGAGAATATTGTTGTTGATGTGTCATTCCCAAAACAGCTCTGATCAGGCCATCCAATAGTACATAGTAATCAACTAAATAACAAAATATGGCTATGAAATAGATCGATCTTCCTAGTTATATCCATATAACCACTTAACCGATGATTATACACTGCATCCCATGATGAATCATATGGTGTAAAGTGTACTAGTATCCACAGGCTAGTTTATTTCTGTACATTATTATGGTGGCCTTGGTCAGAACATAACACTTGTGTCTTTGCCAACACATTGTTTACATTCAGTGTGTTTGTTGATGTGTGTATGTTTCTTTGTTTATCTGGAATAAGTTTGAGAGATAATTTTTTAGGATATTATTGCAATGGATTTCTTAGAGTCTGAGTATTTGAAAGTGGTTTGACATATAATGTTAAGGAGTGTGGGTATTGATGATTTGCTGCAACACTAAAGTGTTCTCATTACATACCCAGGTCATCTTTCATTTTTAGTATTTTTATTATATTATGCAGGTGATGTATTGATGGGTATCTAGCGAATTTGTCTAAAACAACTCATCAACAACAATTCATTTACAGCAACTTATCTACAGATACAATTCATCTACAACCGCACACACATACACGTACAACCACACACACACATGCAACCACACACACACATACACACACACAAACATATACACACATACAACCACACACACACACATACTATCACACACACATACAACCACATATACAACCACACACACACACACACATACAACCACATTTAGATAAATTGTTGTAGATGAATTGTTGTAGACAAATTATTGTAGATGAATTCACCTAGAACTGTATTGATGTGGGCCGTGGAAAACCAATACAGCAGTTCATGGGATTTACTATAGTTGTTGTTGTGTGGTAGACTTCATCCATCACCCCAGTTTAATACCATTCACTAGATCATAACTCTAACTTAACCTAACCCCACCATCTTCTCTTTATATGTCTTTAGTTGGATCCACGCTGTGTATGTATTCAGATCAAGTCTGCCATGTAAGTATAATTTATTTTCTGGCTCCAAATTCCTACTAGTTAAAATGGTTCAATATGAAGGGTCATAACTGCAACCCAACCTCTTCTGGTTAAGAAATAAAGCAATCACCAAAGTTATGTGATCTGAAATAGCTATGTAATTTAAATGTAAATTTGATAATACAAGGTGACCCCAAAACCAGGATCTTTTGAAAAACCCTACAAAAATAGGAAAAATCATAATCCAACAAAAAAATTTTTATTGACAGAAAGTGAACAACTTGCCTTTTAATAATCAGTAATCCAAAGTCTGAAAATTACGTCCTATAAATGGTGTCCTCTTCTACATATGCATTCTGTCAATCTGCCATTGAGTTTCCCAATTGTTAGTGCAACATCTCAGTTAGTATACCATGAATTTCACCTCAAATTCTTTGTTTCAGGTCATCCAGAGTCCTTGGCCAAGCTGTGTAGACCTTACTCTTAAGATAGCCCCACAAGAATAAATTACAAACAGACAAATCTGGTGATCTTGGTGACCAGTGAATGTCACCGAATATTGAGATGACAGGTACCAAACAAATTTTGCACAGCTGCTATTGATTACCTTGTAGTGTGCGATGTCACACCATCCTATTGTAGTGTGCAATGTTGCACCATCGTGAAGCTCTTTTACACTTTTACTTGTTTCAGTCATTTGACTGCGGCTATGCTGGAGCACCACTTTTAGTTGAGCAAATCGACCCCAGGACTTATTCTTTGTCAGCCTAGTATTTATTCTATCGGTCTCTTTTGCCAAACTGCTAAGTTATGTGGATGTAAACACACCACCATCAGTTGTCAAACGATGTTGGGGGGACAAACATAGACACACAAACACACACACACACACACACACACGCACACACACACACACACACACACACACACACACACACACACATATATATATATATATATATATATATATATATATATATACATATATATATACGACGTTCTTCTTTCAGTTTCTGTCTACCAAATCCACTCACAAGGCTTTGGTCGGCCTGAAGCTATAGTAGAAGACTCTTGCACAAGGTGCCCTGCAGTGGGAATGAACCCGGAACCATGTGGTTGGTAAGCAAGCAACTTACCACACAGCCACTCCTGCACCTAAGCTGTAGAACATAGTTCAATGCAAGTGCAACAAAAGATTGTTGCATCTGATCATATTGATCCAAAGTGACAGCTGTTGTGATTCCCTCTTCATTTTCGAAAAAGTAAGGTCTGATGACCCATGTGACAAAACTACACACCATACCATCACCTTGCTGCTGTGCAAAGGGCGTTCATGAAGTTCTTTAGGGTTGCTGTCTGCCCAGTATTGATAGTTCTGTTTCTTCACATACCCTGTGAGATAAAAATGAGCCTCATCTGACATCCACAGCTTGTCCAGAAATTCATTATTTTTGCTTATGTTTCCCATAATTTTTTGACAGAATTCTAATTGTGAGTGGTGATCATTCTCCTTCAGTTCTTGCATGATCTGCAGCTTGTACAAAGGAAATTTAAAGTCAAAATAAAAAATTCAGCAAATACTCTCTTGGGACAACTTTGCTGCAGCTGCTTGCTTACAAGCTGACCAACATGGGCTCTGCAAGACTGAAACCTGTAGAGCCTTAACATTCTGTGGAGTATGAACACTTCTTGGTTGTCCTCTCAGTCTTTTTTTCAGAACTGATCCAGTCTCTAAAATATAAAATTACTATTTGTAAATCTCTCAACAAGAGATATTCGGCAACAGTACTCTAGAGTAAAGATTATTTGCGAGCATAACATGGCAGTCCTGGTTTTGGACAATGTTGCTGTAATCTCCCAGGGCTAAATTCCAGCAACATTCGTCCTAAACCAGGACTGCCATGTTATGATGGCAAATAATCTTTACTCTGATCCAGTCTCTTCAAAAATAGGGGCTTTTATTGTGTATTTCAAGGGAACTTGACCATAATGCCCTAAATTGAAATGATGTGCACCCTCCAAACTATTGAGTTGTCCAGAAAGTTCGTGCCGATTTTTAAAGGAAAGAAAATGGTCAATAAATACTTGCCATTACATTTTTAATCAACCAAATATGAACCATTTTGTTGCACAATGCATTTCCGTCTTTCCTTTAACTTGAAAATACCCTCTTCCCAGAATTGAGGTGCTTTCATGGCAAAGAATTCATCAAGGTATCTTTTTACGTCATTCAAGGAATTGAAATTTTTACCATTAAGACTATTTTGCAGAAACCTGAATAAATGGAAATCCGAAGGAGCAATATCTGGTTAATATGGAGGGTGGGGTAACACATCCCAGCCGAGCTGCAACAATTTTTGTCTGGTTCCCAAAGAAACGTGCGGTCTTGCATTATCATATTGGAAAACAACACCCTTCCTGTTGGCCAATTCTGGACGTTTTTCTTCAATTGCTGCTTTTACATCTAGTTGTGTGCAGTATTTTGCAGAATTAATTGTCTGGTTACTTGGGAGAAGCTCATAGTACAGAATTCGTTTCCAATCCCACCAAACACAATGCAAGACTTTTTTAGGGTGAAGACTCGCTTTTGGGGTAGCTAAAGGTGGTGGCTCATGTTGCTTACTCCAGGATCGCTTTCTCTGAACATTTCTCATCACCTGTGACAATCTGCTTTGAAAAATGCACATTTTCATTCCGTTTATAAAGTGAATCACAGATGGAAATGTGATCCAAAAGGTTCTTCTCACTCATCTCATGTGGTACCCAAACATCGTAGTGATTTGTGTACCCAAGCTTTACCAGGTGCCCATGAACAACGGATTTTGATAGACTGAGGCTTTCTGCCAATTCTCGGGTTGTGCAATGTGGGTTATTCTCAATTAATGACTTGATTTGGTTATCATCTGTAGTAGATGGTCTGCTTGATCGCTCTTTATCAATAAGGCTACAATCTCCAGCTCAGAATCTTGTGAAACACTTCTGTACAGTTCTTTCAGATAAAGAAACATCACCATAAACTGTGCATATTTCTTAGGCTGCTTGTGAGGCATTTTTCCCTTTATGGAAAAATTAAAGCATCAAGTACCGAAAATGAACTTTCTTATCTTCCATTTTAAAGGGGTTACAGAATTAACACAGGTTATAGGAACATAAACCTTTTTCCATGAAAAGATAGCTTAAACTGTGCTCTAAATGGAGGTTTAGTCAAATCCTATTTTATGGACTCGACATGTTCTAAAATAAGTCGAAAGGTAAGCTGCTATAAATCGGCATGAACTTCCCAGACAACCCAATATCATTGTTTTTGTAAAGCATTTTTATGGCAAAAGCATGGTGTTGATCGATGATAACTGAATTGATGATAACTGAATTGCAAGGTTGTTTTTGCATGAAGCTCACAGTTCTGCAGTGCTGACAAATGTACTGTACTACATGGTTGCCACTATGCATTTCAAAAGTTGCTGTTTTATTTGTTTAATATCTGTCAATCAGTTTCTTTTTAGTTGGATTTAAATTTTTCCTATTTTTGTTGAGTTTTTCAAAAGTTCCCACTTTTTTGGGTTTGCTTTGTATTTCAGGTTGTATAAGAGAGCTACAATGAACAATAGGTAAGGAACTGATCTTGTTGACCAGTTGATCATGCATTCAAATACACTGAAGCTGTTTCATCATATTTCTGGGTTGAAAAACCACCTTATCTAACTTTAAACGAGTTGTGGGATATCAACCAGTTGTCAGACAACAGCTAGCTGTGAAACAACAGTTAGTTATGAGATACCAGCTATTTGTGTGACAGAAGCTTGATGTAAAACATCAACCAAGTATGACATAGCCAGATGTAAGATATCAGTGAATTAAGTGACATGTGACAGCTGTAAGATATGAGCCAAGCGTGATACATAAGCCACTTGAGAGACATCAGTTGTGCACAACAGCAAGAGGTGCGACATCAGCCAGTTGTGGCAGAAAAATTTACATCTGATCTCTCTCACTTTCTCTCACACACACATTACTCTCTTAAAACAAGGAAGACATTCTAGATAAGTAGTTGTATTTATACTTTACTGAATGGTCATGTTTTTGGGGTCTTTAATGATATGCTTGGTGAAGGGGAAAAATCAATAATGAAATCTAGTTGAGAAGAGAAACAAAGCTTTCTGGAGTTGGTGAGTTACCAGTCTTACACTAGCTTCCTATCCTGCGGGAGAAGTATTTCTAATCCACTTAAACAGATATTTATCATGCTTACATTTTTCTTGTATTTTTATAAAATTAAACATTGACAAGGACTTTGAGTGAGTCTGGGGACAATCTCATAGATGTGACCCACAGTTGGATATGTGGCAATAACATGTTATATCAAAACATGAATTATAACAACTAATATAAAATGATAGAAACCCTAATCTGAGTCAGTAAAGATAGCAACATCTCCACCAACAGGACACCTCGTGAGTATCTATCTATTGCTGGCTGCTACTTTATTATTGTCATTCTTTCATCCTAACTGCTACCTTAAGAAGTCATTCACCATCTGGTCTTCTAGTATTTATATCAAAGCTGGTGCTATGGAATGTTTAATTAATTAAAACACAGCTGCAATGTACCAAAGAAAAGTAAGGGAGACAACTGAGAAATTTAACTTCAAGAAAGACAAGTCTCCCTTATTTTCTTGAGCAGAAATAACCATCACCCTTTCCACAGATATATAATGTTAGTTTATTAATATTTCTTGGTTCACTACATTAAATATGTCAAGAACCTCTTAACTGCTAATATTTCATACAGTAGGTGCATCTGAGTAATTTTTTTTCAGCCATATTCTGAGAATATTTTATTTCTAGTATTCCTAAGAGTAAGTGTAAGCATTCTGAACATAATTATTATGTCATTAGTGGTGAAGAAGCTTTATACTATCAACGATCAAAGAAAAACAAAGCAGCCAAATAGAACACAATTACCTTTAATTAGAGTAAACAAATTTCAACATGATTTATTTGTTTCGACATATAATTGGTAAGGTCATTTACAGGTATCAATTAGTTGGAAGAAAAATCAACATTGTAACATAGTCACTGAAACACTAATTAAAGACAGAGAATATTGGTTTTGTGATGAGCCATAGGTTTATAGCAGAATTTTATGAGAAAATAAATAAGAAAATAATGAGAGTTTGAATAGTTTCTGTCATATAATACATTTAGAATGATAGCTTTTCTGAACAAGCAGTGGTGTCTCTCAGTGAGAAATTTTGTTTTTCTACGACACACACACACACACACACAAGATATTATAATGAAATAATTACTGTGAAGCATTGTGTAGAATGTATTGTATAAAAGATCGTGGGTAAATGCGAAGTAAATGCAAGGTAAATCACAAGTAAACAAATATGTAAATTAATGTAGACTTACAAATTAATGTAGACTTACATAGGCGTAGGAATGGCTGTGTGGTAAGTAGCTTGCTAACCAACCACATGGTTCCGGGTTCAGTCCCACTGCGTAGCATCTTGGGCAAGTGTCTTCTACTATAGCCTCGAGCCGACCAAAGCCTTGTGAGTGGATTTGGTAGATGGAAACTGAAAGAAGCCCATCATATATATATATATATATATATATATATATATATATATATATATATATATATATATATGTGTGTGTGTGTGTGTGTTTGTCCCCCTAGCATTGCTTGACAACCAATGCTGGTGTGTTTATGTCCCCGTCACTTAGCAGTTTGCCAAAAAGAGACCGATAGAATAAGTACTAGACTTACAAAGAATAAGTCCTGGGGTCGATTTGCTCGACTAAAGGCGATGCTCCAGCATGGCCACAGTCAAATGACTGAAACAAGTAACAGAGTTAAAGAGAGAGAGAGAGTTACCTTGTATTCAATATTTCGGGGTTATGATCCCATCCTCAAGAAATTGATGAATGTTGCCAATGCGTGTGTGTGTGTGTGAGCTCACACATGCACATCAGCAACGTTCATCATTTTCTTGAGGATGGGGTTAAAACCCCGAAATATTGAATATAAGGTAAGTCTACATTAATTTACATATTTTTTTCTTGTGATTTACCTTGTATTTACTTCGCAGTGTTTTGGCTTTACCCATAATCTTTTATACAATATATATATATATGTATATGTATATATATATATATATATATATATATATATATATATATATATATGTATATATATATATATATACAGATCTTATCTTTTATTATATATATATGTTTCAGACACACATATATACACACATATATATGCACATATATATACACATATATATACATATATATATACTTGTTTCAGTCATTGGAATGTAGCCATGCTGGGGCACTGCTTTGAAGGGCTTTAGTTGAAGTAATTGACCAAGCACTTATGGTTTACTTCTTTCTTTCTGTCTGAAACTTATTCTAATGGTTCCTTTTCCTAAGCCACTAAGTACCAGGTATGTAAACAAACCAATACCAGTTGTCAAGTGGTGGAGGGGTCACAGACACACATGCACATACACACACAAACACACACACACACACACATACACAAACACACACACACACATATTGAATAGTTACAAGATTCATTAGAATCTAGGATGGCTGAGTACCATAATTTTGAGTTCATAGTAAGGTAAAACAACCATTGGGTGTCATTTGTTGATAGTATACTGAAGGTATGTATGTATGTGTGTGTGCATATATATATGTACATATATATATATACACACACACATATATACATATATATATATAAATATATATATATATATATATATATATATATATACAAACATAAGTATATATACACATATATATATGTATATATATATATATATATATATATATATATATATATATATATATATATATATATATATATATATATATATATATATATATATATATATATATATATATATGTATATATATATGACTCTTACACTTTTTTCCACTTTTTTCGACTTGTTTCACCTTTATCTGTTCTCCTTCTACCTTTCTCGTCCTTCCCTTGTCTCGCCACTAATAACACCCACACCGACATTCACATCCTCTCACCATGCCTGACCTTCACTCCTTCACCCAACATCTTCAGTCCCTTCTTCGCCGTTTTCTTTCTTTTTTTCCCCCACAATGCTTGCAACCCACAAAAAACCTCTCTTACTTGCTCTTCAAAAAGACCCGCCATACTAGCCATCTCAACTTTCTCAGCCGCTGTCTCCGCCATCACGTCATACCCGGTGGCTTCCTCTTGAAATTCCACGCTCCCCCCTATTCCTCCCCCTTCATCGAGCCCACCCTTGCCCGCACCTCCCGCCTCATCATCCGTGCCACCATCCGTTCCACCCGTTCCCTCCTCCACTCCATTGACCACCAACTCTCCCAAGCTTACCTCCTCCTCTCCTCCCTCTGCCCTCAACCCTTCACCCAACCTATCCTCCGCTTCCTCCTCAATCTCAATCACCAACTCCACAATTTCCTCACACACACAAAAAATAAAAAACTCCACAACCTCCTCAACCCCCACCCTTCCGCACCCCTGACACCCTCCCCTTCAGCTCCCCCTCCCGATTCCATGCCCCCCTCCACCGCCCATTCTACACACTCACACTCCTCCCACCCGGACATCCTAACCCCCACGTCATCACCTCCCCACACCTCCAACAACCCCAACCCCACCCAACCCCATCCCACCTCTTCTCCCCCTTCTCCTCCTCCCCCACCTCTACACCTCCTCCTCCCGACCCTACTCACCCTACCACCCCGCTTCCTCACACGGTTGTGACTATACCACCCAATCTCCCCCTGTCCGCCGCTGAGCGCTCGCTCCTTGGTAGGGGCCTCCGCTTCACGCCTCTCACGCCCCACTGTGACGAATTCGGGACTCGCACTGATGTCAGCCAGTTCCTGCGCCGCATCAAACTGTGCGCGTTCTTCCATACGTCAACACAGCGTCCCGACAATCGGGACTACTTCTCGGACCTGGGACGCCGCCCATCCAACTGGACGCCGCCCATCCAACTGGACGCCGCCCATCCAACTGGACGCCGCCTCGAGGCCAATTCAGTAGCCTAGACTTGTTCGTGGATGACTGTAAGGCGTTGGTCGAACGTTTCGACTTAAAAAAAAGACCCCTCCGGGCCAATCTCACCCGGGCCGAATCGGTCGCCCTCCGCAATCTCCACCGCCGTGACGACATCGTCATCAAGCCGGCGGACAAAGGTGGAGCAGTGGTGGTGTGGCGCGCGGACCTTTACAGGAGGGAAGCGCTCAGCCAGCTTCACAATCCCCTCTTCTACCGCCTCCTTCCCTCCGACCCCACCCCCTCCTACCAACGGCTTGTGTCCTCCACAATCCATGACCTCATCTCCTCCTCTGCTCTCCCCGCTACCGCCACCAACCTCATCGTCCGCACACCTCGCACCTCCTCCATCTACTTCCTTCCCAAGATCCACAAACCTAACAACCCTGGCCGCCCCATTGTCTCTGCTTGCAATTGCCCCACCGAACTCATTTCAAAATACCTCGACCATATCCTATCCCCGTTAGTTGCTGCCCTCCCATCCCACATACACGACACCAACCACGCCCTTCGCCTCTTCAATTCCTTTTCCTTCCCTCCCGGCCCCTCACACCTCCTCTTCACCCTGGACATCAAATCCCTATACACGGTGATTCCACACAACGATGATCTCTCAGCCCTCCAATACTTCCTTGACCGCCGCCCTGACCCCACACCTAGCACCCCTACCCTGCTTCGTCTGGCAGAACTCGTCCTCACCCTCAACTGCTTCACGTTCGCCGGAGATACCTACCAACAGGAATCTGGGGTCGCGATGGGGACGAGAATGGGGCCCAATTACGCCAGCCTCTTTGTTGGTTACATTGAGGCCCAAGTATTCTCTCAATTCTCCGGTCCGATCCCGGAACTATACGGTCGCTACATAGATGACTGTATAGGAGCCACCTCCCTCTCCCGCGAACAGCTCTGCCTTTTCATCTCCTTCCTCTCTAACTTCCACCCCGCTCTTGACTTTACTTCCACCATCTCTGACACCTCTGTCAACTTCCTCGACATCTCTCTTTCCATCAACCCCCCCCCCCCCCCTCCAACTCTCTCACTACATCCGCCTTCTTCAAACCCACTGACTCCCACCTCTACCTCAACTTCTCCTCCTCCCATCCATTCCACACCAAACGAGCCATCCCCTACTCCCAGTTCCTCCGCCTCCGACGTTTGTGCAGCCTGGACCAGGATTTCGAGACCCAGTCCCAGTATCTTGCTCGTCTGTTCATGCATCGAAGATACCCCTCCCACCTTGTCCAATCCGCCCTCGCCCGCGCTCGTCGAATCGACCGCACCACCGCCCTCTCTCCTCCCCCACACCAATCCCCTAAACGTACCCCCTTCCCACTCCGTTTCCACCCTGCCACCCTACCCCTTCGTCGGAGGATCCTACGGGCCTTCCGTCGCCTCCAGCTCGATCCCACTACCCACCCCATTTTCCCCAACCCACCCCTATCCGCTTTCAAACGCGCCCGCAACCTACGCGATCTACTGGTCCGCAGTACCTTCTCCTCTTCCTCCCCACCCCCACCCGGCTCCTTCCCGTGCTCCAGATCCCGCTGTCACACCTGCCCCTTCATCACCAACACTACCTCTGTCACCGGATCGAACCTACAAACACTTCACATTCCACACAGTTTCACCTGCACCTCCTCCAACCTCATTTACTGCATCAAATGCACCCTATGCAACCAACTCTACGTGGGGCAGACGGGCCACCGGCTGGCCGACCGCTTCACCGAACACCTAAGAGACGTTCGGCTAGGTTCGGACTCCCCTGTCGGCCGTCACTTCCAACTGCCCAACCACTCTCCCTCTAACATCTCCGTTTTTGGCCTCGCCCTGCACCATGGGTCCACTCCCTCGCGACTCCACTTGGAGCAACGCTACATTTTCAACCTTAATTCTTCTTTCCCCTTCGGACTCAACGCAGCCTTCTCTTCCTTATGACTCTCCCCTTTACGTCCCTGCAACACTTTACATAATTTTTTTTTTTTAAACCCCCCCTCGTCCCCCTTACATTATATCCATTATTCTCTTGTTATTACACTTACTTTTTTCCACTTTTTATCTCACCACTACCTACACGCACACATACCCACACACCTTACATATATACCGCCCACATACATATACCGCCCACATACATGACAAACATACATACGCGCCCTCACACACACATAGCCGAAAGCACATATATACACACACACACCCATATATACGCGCACGCCTACATACACAGCCGCATACACATGCACACACATACACACAGGAGTGGACACACAAAATAACACACATACCTGGCACACATACGCACGCACACACATAAACACACACATACACACCCTCACATACATAAAACCACACACACACACATACACGACACACATACACATATACACACATGCACACACACCTCTCACATACACAATACTCACTCATATACATAACATATACGCACGCACGAAAACATACACAATATACACATACACGCACGCACAAAAAATATACACACACGCGCACACGGAAACACATACAGACACACATAAACACACACACACCCGTACCTAACACTCACAGTCCCACACACACACGCACATCCACACATATACACACACACGCACACACCCACATACACACACACTTCTCACCAACACTACACACTCACACAGACACGCATACAATCATACACACATGGGCATAAACAACACACGCATATACAATAGCAAACGCACGCACACACACGTACACAGCAACGCACATACACACAACATACACATACACACAAACACACACGCACGCACAGAAAACATACACATACACACACGCGCACATACAAAATACACACACAGACGTACACGTACCTAACACCGACAACCCCACACAAACACGAACACACACACACCCAAATAACCACCTGTTGACCTTCTACCTACACTGTCTACAGCGTCCACTAACCAGTCCTGCTACTAATTTCTTCCACTACGTCATACACACACACACACACACTAACAGATAAACCACCAAACCATGCACACACACACACACACACACACACACACACACACACACACACACACATACATACGCACACACACGTTCTGTTATCACACACACACTCGCAGACTTTCGCAAACGCACAGATTCATCTCCCTTTTTCACTCTCCTATCTTAGAAATAACTTTTCCCCCACCACCTCCTCTTCCGGTCTTTTCATCATGTAACCTCGTGGGCATCGGTACCATTTTCCTCTTTCTCCGTTCTTCCATTCTCCGAACTTTCCATCTTTCCGACGAAGGGCTACGCCCGAAACGTCATACACTCTCTCTTTCCTTTCCTGAGTGTCCAATAATACTATCCATATCACGTCCTCACTTTGTTGTTTTTTTGTTATTGTTTTTTTGAACTATATATATATATATATATATCAATATGTATAAAAGAGAAGATGTGTGTGTGTGTGTGTACGTGAATGTAGTTTATGCACGTCCACAAATTAGCACGCATATCGCTCCAATTTTAGGAGAAGATTCGGAATGACTCTAGGTGCATTTTGGTCAACTTTCTCTCTCAGAGGTACCCGCGTATACCTGTAAAAATCGATAAACTTTTACCAATTTTGAAGTTGTGAGAGGGAGGGTGAAGGAAAGTTACATTTTCTTTGCCAGCGTCTGTGTGGTAAGCAGCAAGCAACAAGCAAAAAGAAAAAAATACCCTCCCTCTCTCTCTCTCTCTCTCTCTCTCTGTCTCTATCTATCTATCTCTCCCTCCCTTACATACACATGCCAGTTATCTCTCTTTCTTTCTTTCTTTCTTTCTTTCTTTCTCACACACACACACAGCAACATTACACACAAAACACATGTTGCCAAAAAGAAATAGACGCTATTTTTTTATAGTGAGTATGCGAGACAGAAAGTGTGGTGTGTATGTGAAGTTCTTTTGTTAATGTGAGAGAGCAGCATGTGTGTGTGTGTAATATTGTTGTGTGTGTGAGACAGGGAGAGAGAGAAAGAAAGAAAGAAAGAGAGATAAATGTGTGTAAGAGAGGGAGAGAGATAGAGAGGGAGAGCGTGCTCTCTCTATCTCTTTCGCGTTCTTTCCCAACATATTTTTATGGAAACTGCCGAATTGATGTAAACAAACCCATGTGGTCTGATTTTCACGTTTCTAGGTATTGTACCGTAAATCGCCATTTCCAAAATATATTTATTTCAAATCATTTATCCGTATATATATGTAAGACAAGGTGTGTGTATTTTGTTGATATACGGGCAACACACACACACACACATATACGAACATGTATGCGTACAAAAAATATGTATGCAATTGGTGTACATACGTGCGTGTGTGTATGTGTGTGTTGCTCAGATAAATAAATAAATATAAATAAATAAATATAAATAAATAAATATATATATACATATATATATATATATATATATATATATATATATATATATATATATATATATATATATATATATATATATATATATATATATAGAGAGAGAGAGAGAGAGAGAGAGAGAGAGAGAGAGAGAGATAGATAGATAGATAGATAGATAGATAGATAGATAGATAGATAGGATGATAAATTTAATATTAATTCAATTTAAAACCAAGTGGCCTAGCATATAACAAATCTGAAAATTCAGAAAAAAATGTATTACACTTGTATAAGGGATGACCACTAGGTGGACATCCAATATGCTAGAAAGAGGTCATCACCGACCCAAGCACAAAGAAAAATAATGTTCTCCAGAAAAATTTCGCAAAACGCCAGAACAGGACAAAATGAGAAATATAGAGAATAAAAAATTATCTATGGACTGCTGCAGTTTCGAACATTAACGTTTTACTTTCGTAACATCCGTGTTTTCATATATATATATATATATATATATATATATATATATATATATATATATATATATATATATATATATACTTAAGACTTCGTTGTGATCTGAACAGAACCGCTTCTGACACAGGGAATCGGGAGCCCTTTTGGTCATTCTATTTTACTTGCTGGAACGGTTCCTAACCCATGAGCAAAGAGGGGTTAGATGATGGCGGTGGTGTTTTCAAAGGGATGGCATGTGTAACCTGATCACCTCTGCCGATCAAACTCCCAACCCATGCGCACCAGTTGCAACACTGATTCTGCCCAAATTTGACGTCATGTTACTTAGTTTGGTTTGAAATAAAGAACTTGATTATATATATATATATATATATATATATATATATATATATATATATATATACACACACACATATATATATATATATATATATATATATATATATATATATGCATACACACACACACACTTACACACACACACACACACACACACACATACACACATATATATATATATGAAAGACATAATTAAGGTTCAGTTGCATTATGTATTTAAGTTGAGGTACCAGGTAGGTGCAGTATTATCTGCACAGCTAGAAGTAAGGTGAATAAAATCAAAATAAGTAACAATGTGTCAGGTATTAGTGTAATATGACTGTTTCAAGTGGCTCCATTTTTTTGTGGTGGGAGGTACTTATGACAGTAAGAAATTAAAGTTCCTTTCTTTTTGTAGTGAGGGGTATGTATAGCTTTAAGAAATTAAGGAATTGGAGAAACATGTAGTAATATTTATTTATGACCAGCAGCCAGCTCTGAGCTGCCAACTTAATGTTCATTATTCTCAATAGACGTAGTATTCTGGCCTTAGATCTTTTGTTGATGATAAGAAGGTAGATTAAAAAAAAATTAGAAATGAATTATAATCCTATGACTGTCACTGTGTTCCATGCCACTCCAAAATTGTAGTTCTTCTCTTAGATTATTCTTGCTGCAATAGTGACAGCATGAAATTCATTCATCCTCGAGAGGATTTGAGATAAAATTATATTAATATATCTTTTTGTTGAAAATCCATGTTTATTTCAACTGAAGCATCGTATTAAAATTGATGTAATGCTTGCGCTGTTCAATTAAATGGAGCTGCTTGAAACGATCGTATTGCACTAATACTTGACTTCCTGCTACCTATTTTGATTTTATATATATAATCTCTCCAAAATACACACCATCGACCGCCTTCTCCCCGTCACTTATTCCATCTTCTTCTCCTCTCAATCACCCTCCCATGCACATTTCATTTAAATCTTCTTTTTCATGAATTTCTTGCTCACACTAAACAACGTAAACTCCACTCAATCCTCCATTCCACCATACACAATGCCACTACCCCAACTCCTCTCCCACCTCTCCCTCCCTGATACGCTCCCCCTCATCCTTCCATCACTACAACCCCCACCCTCCTCCACCCCTCTTCCCAGCCTTCCACCACTTCCATCACCCCTCCCACATCTGATCCATCCACCCCTTCCCCACTTCAGTCTGTTACAATTCCTCCTGATCTTCCCCTCTCTGAAGCAAAGTGCTCTCTTCTTGGTAGGGGTCTGTGCTTTATCCTCCTCACTCCATCCGGTAACGAATTTCAGACTCATGCTGATATCCACAGCTTTGTGTGCCGTGTCAGGCTGTGTACGCTATTCCGCAGCACTCCACCTGCATCTAATGAGGAGGACTGCTTCACTGACCTGGGCCGCTGACCATCCTACTAGATGCCAGCTCCTGGCCAGTTCCAAGCAGTTGATCATTTTGCGGGCATCTGTCAGCACACTATGGACTGGTTTGACTTTCGCAGGTGTCCCCAACATCTCAACATCTCTCCAGCTGAACTCTCAGCTCTTCGATATCTCTGATGCTGCAAAGTCATTATCATAAAACCGCCCAACAAGGGTGAAGCCATTGTAGTGTGGCGTGCGGACCTCTACAAGGCTGAAGCTCTCCGCCAGCTTCAAGACATCTCCTTCTACTGCCCTCTGCCCTCTAACCCCACGCCTAGCTACCAACAGACGGTGTCCTCCCCTATCCATGACCTCATCTCCTCTTTCCATCATCTCTGCCTGCAACTGCCCCACGGAACTCATCTCCAAATACCTCGACTGTGTCCTTGCCTCCCTAGTGCCTTCCCTCCCCTCACACATCCACGACACTAACCACACTCTTCGTCTTTTCAACTCTTTCTCCTTCCCTCCTGGCCCCTCTAAACTTCTCTTCACTCTTGATATCAAGTGCCTATATACGGTGATCTCACACCATGAGGGGCTTCTTGCCCTCAAACACTACCTAGACCTTTGACCTAAACCCCAACGTAACACATCCACACTTCTTCATCTGGCCGAACTTGTTCTCTCTCTTAACTGATTCTCGTTCATGTGTGAGTTTTACCAACACCTTTGGGAGTCGCTATGGGAACGAGAATGGGCCCAAACTATGCGAACCTGTTCATTGGCTACGTTGAGGCCCAAATATTTTCAAGATTCACTGGTCCCACTCCTGAACTATACAGTCATTATATTGATGACTGTATCAGTGCGACTCACTCTCCCTCGAACAACTAGACTCCTTCCTCTCTTTTATCCAATCTTTCCATCCTGCCCTCAAATTGTCCTGCATGATTTCCAACACTTCCGTCGTCTTTCTCGACATTTCAGTCAACATACATCACTTCACTCTCACCACCTCCATCCACTACAAACACACTGACTCACATTCATACCTCAACTTCTCCTCCTCCCACCCTAATCACATCAAGCTCTCCATCCCCTACTCCCAATCCTCCATCTGCGCAGGCTCTGCAGTAACAACCATGACTTTGAGACTCAGTCTTAACTCATGCCTCGCCATTTCATCCTTCCTGGATATCCCCTCACCACTATCCACACTGCCCTTGTCAGAACACATTCCATGGACCGTGCATCTACTCTCTCACCCCAAACCCACCCTGCTGTTACACATTTCCCATAACCTACCACCCCTCCACCTTGCCTCTCCATTGCGCCATTCTCCAAGCCTTCCAGCGACTCCAGTCCAACCCCTCTACTTCACACATCTTCCCTAACTTACCCCTCTCCTCCTTGAAATGAGCCCACAATCTACGTGACTGCCTGGTCCACAGTTTCTTCCCTTACCCCACCTCGCAACCTGAAAGATCTGTAGAGCTCGACGAGGGAGTCCTGCAAACCTTGGTGCAACAAAATCCCATCTTAACCGTTGAGGAACTAGCAGAGAAGCTTGGATTTGGTCATTCAACAATTTGTTGACACGTTGGAAAAGTCAGCAAATTGGGTCAATGGGTTCCTCACAAACTTCCCGAGTCTAATCACGCGCAGACAGTGAATGTGTGCTCTTCTTTGTTGTCATGTCTCATGAATGATCCTTTTTTGGATCAAATAGTGACTGGTGACAAAGAATGGGTTCTGTATAAAAATGCCAAGTACCAAAGACAGTGGGTAGGAAAAGGAGAAACACTGGCAGCCCAGGCTAAAGAAGGTCTTCACCCACGTAAGGTGTTGTTATCTGCTTGGTGGGATATGAAAGGTTTAGTCCACTTTGAACTTTTAAACCCAAACTAAACGATAACAAAGGAGATCTGCACTCAGCTTGAGCGGCTTAAGACAGCGCTAGAAGAAAAATAGTTGGCTTTGGTTTCAAGACGAAAGATACTCTTCCATCAGAGTAATGCTTGGCCACATACAGTGAGGATGACATTTCAAAAGCTGGAGCAGTTTGAATGGGAAACGATGTCCCACCCACCATATTTGCAGGACATTGCCCCATCTAATTATCATTTATTCCGCAATCTTCAAATTCATTTGGACGGAAAAAATATGAATTCTGTAGACGAGGTCAGAACAGTACTGGGGGAGTATTTTTCATCATGGCCAAGTGAATTTTGGAAAAGGTGCCTTGCAAGTCTACCAGGTTGATGGAGGAGAATTGTAGAAAAAGAAGGAGAGCATATTTTAGATTAAAAAAGAACTTTATCTTAATTTTCAAAAATAAAGAATTAAAAGAAAGCTGCATGATTTATGGGATGACCCAATATATATACATTTCTATACATGCACACACACACACACACACAAACATATATATATACATATACCTGTATATATATATATATATATATATATATATATATATATATATATATATATATATATGCGTATATACATATGTATATACACATACATATACTCATATACATATATATATACACATATACATATGTATTTACATATATACATCCACATATACATATATATATATATATATACATATATACATATATACATATATACATGCATACATACATACATACATATATACAAATATATATATATATACATACACACATATACAGGGTGCAGTGAATAAACTGTTGTCTAAATTATGCAAAAATGAAACTAACACTGACATCACGTTTTAACAGATATATTTACCAAAATTATATAAAAATATCTTGAAATACTAAAGAGTAAATTTATTCAATAAAATCACCATTGGCTTCAACTACACCCTCCAGTAGACTTAGGAATCTCCTGCAACTTTTCTGGATCATCTCCTTGTTTAAGTTGGTGAATGCTGTTATAATCCTTGCCTTCAGTTCATCTTTGTTGTTACAAAGAATTTTGTTGGTCTCTCACTCAACTGTACCCCACACATAATAATGAAGGAGGTTGCATCTTGGGGAGTTAGGTGGCCAAATCTTAGGAGTGATGTGATTGGAAAAATTGTCTGACAGCCATAACTGGGTTCTCCTTGTGCAGCATGGTTTAGTGTCCTGGTGTCAGACATAGGGTCTTCCAGCAGCCACCCTGTTGACCCATTGTAGCACTACCTCCTCCAGGCACATGATATAGGCCTCCATGTTCAATGTGAAGTCATGTGGGAAGATGGATGGAGGTATAACGATGTCATCACTAATGATCACTCCAAATACTATGATGTTGAATGGATGTTTGATTTTTATCACTCTCGGTACATGCACTGTCTTCAGATTGACACCCAAACACTCTGAAATGTTCGTATTGGAGCTTCCAGCATGAATACGAAGCAGTACAGCATGTCATTTATACATTTCTGGCTGAGTGAATTGCGTCATCGTGCTGTTTTTCTTACAGATGGTGCTCAACTGATCCTACTATACTCTGTGGTCAACAAAATCAAAAACAGACAATCCACATGCACAAAATTAAAAATATAAAATGGTAACGATTTACCTAGCAGTAGTTCCATTCTGCCTGCTGTCAACATGCCACCGCACACTTGACATGAGCAGCATTGGATATACTGGCTGTCCACTGTGTGTGTGTGTGTGTGTGTGTGTGTGTGTGTGTGTGTGTGTGTGTGTGTGTAGGTGTAGGTGTGCATGGGCGTGTATATGTATGTATATAGGTGTGTATATATATATATATATATATATATATATGTATATGTATATGTGTGTGTGTGTGTGTGTAGATGCCCACATATAGTTGTGTGTATATGTGTGTGTGTGGGTGATTGTATATGTATGTGAGTGTGTGTGAGTGTATTTGCAAAATAATAAAATTTTGCATGTGCAACCTAGCATGTGAAACAAAGTTGACAGCCAGTGTATCCAATGCCACACATGTCAAGTATGCAGAGGTACTTTGACAACAAGCAGAATGGAACTGCCAGCATCTATTAGATTCAGATGAGCAAGTTGGATATGTTAGCATCAAAGTCAAAGGTTTACTAATGGGGGCAACAATTGTACATCACTCGAGGAGATGCAGCTCAATCTCATTATACAGGTGAACTGATGCTTAATTTAAATCCTGTGTATATGTAGATCTATGTTGTATTAAAACATGTGTAGTGTTTATTAAATAGCTGTCTATCCATACTCCATCTTTTTTACTCTAATTTATTCACTGCACATTGTTGCATATTCATATGTAGTGATTTGTGCATTATTGGTATGATCTCTTCAGAGTATATAAAGTATGACATTGTTCGAAGAGGAATTTTCCTCTGTTATTAGTCTGAATTAGGCTTGGTAGTAGAAGTAAACCATGACATTCTTCTAATGAGATGTTTTACTCGACTGTTTGTCTCAGAAAATTCAGTAGCAACAGTGTTTGTTGAAGTTAGCAAATGTTCTTGGCTAGGCAGGGAGTGATTATTTATAGAATATTTATGTTTGATTGATTCTACATACTTTATAGTCACAAGGCATTTTGATAGATTTCAGAATTGAATATATTATTCGAATTTTGTGAAGGTTATTAATGGATAATTACTAAGCAGTAAGAACCACGTGGTTATTAAAGGAAGTAGCCATTTGTGTTTTAAATTCTTCTAGCTTATTATTATCATTGCTTTAAAGTGTTTCTAGGTTATATTATATGTAATCTTATGAATTGAATTTTATTCTTATATTCTTTATATTCTTTTATTCTTTCACTTATTTCAGTCATTTGACTGTAGCCATGCTGGAGCACCACCTTTAGTCGAGCAAATTGACCCCAGGACTTATTCTTTGTAAGCCTAGTATTTATTTTATCAGTCTCTTTTGCTGAACTGCTAATGTTATGGGGACGTAAACACACCAGCATCAGTTGTCAAGCGATGTTGGGGGGACAAACACAGACACACAAACATATGGCTATTATTGTTATGTTTAGAGAAAAAAATTATCGAAATAAATTAATGCATTCTATTATTTAAATTTTCTAAAAAGAAAACGTTATTTGTGTAAGCAATTAAAACGTCTTTCTTGTCTAGTGTTAGCTAATTTATTTTTTGAAGTATATATTTGGTATAATTCCTCCACACACATACACACACACACGTACCAAATTCAATATAAGCCATAAATCCAGCTCAGGATTGGTTCCAGGTGTGGCATAGGTATAAAAAAAAAAGAACACAAGTGGGGTTTAAAATTTACTACAGCTGTTTTGGTAGCGTTTTATCGATGCATTCAAAGATTACACATTAGCATAAATCCATCTTAAGGTCAAATTTTAAGCATGTATAAACAGGCAGGCTAAAACCCAGAAGATGATCTATTCAAAAAGTAACATAAGGAAGAAGTGATATTTTAAAAAAGAGCAATCAAATTTATAGAAAAAATAGAGAAGTAAATAGGCATTCTAGGAGCAAATAGTTTAACACAATCTATTTTTCAAGCTGTTATCTATTATTTACAGTAATGACCTGCTGTGAGGATGAGCAGGAAGTAGCCAGGCCATCCAAAATATATCTAGGAAGATCAGTAAGATAAAACTCCAGACGTCAGGGGTGGAGCGGGTGGAAACTTATAGAACCACATAAAAGTACTGTCACCATTCCATGCTAGAACACACACACATGCATATGCATAGACATATACATTTATTTACGATTACACAAGAGTATATACTATATGTACACACACAAAATCTAATGGTATACATATATATGCCCATACATATATATAGACATTTACAGATACACTCATACACATGTATATACATATATACATGCACATGTCAATATATACACGTGTACGCACATACATACGTGTATATATATCCACTTAATCATATATATATATATATACATATATATATGTATATATATATATATATATATATATATATGTACACAGACACACAGAGACACAGACACACACACACACACACGCACACACACATAAAGTTACATTACAGGGGTTGGACAAAATAATGGAAACATTTTAAAATTTCAAACAAATTAATTTTTATATGGGGTAGGACCACCTTTGGCAGTAATTACAGCTTGAATTCTATGAGGTATGGACTCGTACAAAGTTTGAATTGTTTCCAAAGGAATTTATGTCCATTCTTCAGCTAAAACAGTCTCCAGTTCTTGTAGTGATGATGGTGAAGGATATCAAATCCTTACTTGTTTTTCTAAAATGCACCATATATGTTCAATAATATTGAGATATGGGGACTGAGGTAGCTAGATAAGATGTTCAACTTCACTAGAATGTTCCTCATGCCATTCAGTAACAACTTTAGCTATGTGAATTGGTGAATTATCATCCTGAAAGATTGCATTTCCCTCCGGAAACAATTTTGTAACCATAGGATGAATTTGACCAGATAAAATGCTTAAACAGCCTTCACTATTAATTCTGCCATGTAGGGAAATCATTGGGCTGGCGGATTTCCAAGATATAGCCCCCCCCCCGATCAATATAGATCCTCCTCCATGTTTAACAGTTGGAAGAAGGCAGAGTGTGTCAAATGCTTCTTTTGGCTGTCTCCACATATATACTCAGCTGGTGGTTGGAAATATGGTAAAGGATGACTCGTCCAAGAAAATAACATTCTTCCACTGTTCTAGGGACCAATTCTGTGGGTTTTTACTCCACTCTAAATGCTTAGCAACGTTTGTTTTTGAAAGTAATGGTTTTCTGATTGCAGCCCTCCCATGAAATCCAGCTTTGTGTACCTCCCGGCAAACAGATTTCATGGAAACTGGGTTCTCGAGATGGTCATTAAGCTCTGCAGTAATTTTAGGAACTGCACTTTTGTGATCCTTTCTAACAATTCGCGTAAGAGTCACGCAGTTCCTATCTGAAAGTTTTGGTTTTCTTCCAGAGTTACGTTTTGACGAGGAGGTTTTTTTCTTTCTTTCTCAAAGGCTGTCATTACTTTTGAGAGACAGGACTTCTTGATACACCAAACATTTCAGTTGTTTGCGTTTTGCTAGCACCTGCCATACGAGCACCAAGAATTTGACCTCTTTGAAAGTCTGATAGATCTGTAATTTTAATGAATTTTAATTACCTTTTTCTTATGATATCTGAAAAGAAACAGTAATTTTAGCAAAACATATTAAGCAACACTAATAATAAATCAAAAAAACATAAGAATAAACAAGCCTTTGATGGGTTTAGAGATATTTCAAAATTACGATGCTATGATGCTAAGTGTTTCCATTATTTTGTCCAAGCCCTGTATATATATATATATATATATATATATATATATATATATATATACAAACACACATGCCTATACCTATATATTTCTATATATAAAAACACTGACACAAGCTTGTGTTTGCCTGCACATTGTTACATATCTATGTATTTATACACACATATACATATATATGCACATGCACATGCACACATGCACCCATATAGCCATCCACATATATACACACAGCCCAAAATCTTTATTCCTATATACAATTTATAGATATAAACCAAATAATATATGTTGTATACAAAATCCTTGACATAGAATTTGGAAGTCATATCAAATATTTCACTATTTATGGAATAAAGGTTTAGCAGACAAGTATAATAAGAATGCACAATCAAGAGGCTTATTGACATAAAGTAACACATTACTTAAACAATATCTACAGCCCTAGATAATACACATAACTATATTAGAGAGTATGGATAAAAAAGGGAAGGGCAGTTGTTTCAAGTTGGGTGGCATATACTTTTAAGCGTAGGCATAGCTGTATGGTAAGAAGATTGCTTCCTAACCATATGGTTCCAGGTTCATTCCCACTGTGTGGCACTTTGGACAAGTGTCTTCTACTACAGTCTCGGGCTGATCAAAGCCTTGTGAGTGGATTTGATAGACAGAAACTTAAAGAAGCCCATTGTATATATATATATATTTCTATGTGTGTGTGTGTGTGTCTTTGTGCCTGTGTTTGTCCTCCTACCACTGTTTAACAACCAGTGTTGGTATGTTTGCATCCCTGTAACTTAGTGGTTTGTCAAAACAGACAATAGAATAAGTACCAGGCTTGAAATAGAAGTACTGGGATGGATTCATTTGACTAAAAATTCCTGAAGGTGGTGGGGCCCAGCATAGCTGCAGTCTAATGATTGAAACAAGTAAAAGATAAAAGATGAAGTGAATTAGGTAACTGGTTTAAAATATGCAAATGTGTTTCTAATATTATGTAAGCATTTTAATCTAAGTTTATGAGACATTTAAGAATTTCCCTCTCACCTAATTCGCTTCAAACAACATACCTTAACTTTTTTATCCGCATCCTCTAATATTCATGTGTATTATCAAGAGCTGTAGATATCATTTGAGTAATATGTTACGTTATTTTATGGGCCTCCTGATTATGCATCATTATTGTATTAGTCCACTAAATCTTTATTCCATAAATAGTGAAATAGTTGATAGTCTGACATGTGTCTTCCAAACCTTATGTCTTGAATTTTGTATATTACACATCCTTCTTTTATTGCTTGATATCATATTATTTGGTTTATATCTATATATTGCATATAGCTATAAAGGTGTAAGGCTGTGTGTTTATGGAGGAATGGCTATATGAGTGCATATGTGCATGTATATATATATATGTGTGTGTGCATTTTGATGTATTTATGTGTGTGTGTGTGTGTATACACACACATATATCATCATCATCATCATCATCATCCTCATCATCCTCATCATCCTCATCATCATTTAGTGTCTGCTTTCCTTGCTAGCATGGGTCAGACGGTTTGATTGAAACTGGCAAGCTGGAGAGCTGCACCAGGCTCCAATCTGATTTGGCATGGTTTCTATGTTTGGATACCCTTACTAGTGCCAACTACTCTAAGAGTGTAATGGACGCCTTTTATGTGCCACTGACATGGATGCCAGTTACGTGACACTGGCATTGGCCCCAACTACGATTTTACTTGGCTTGACAAGTCTTCTCAAGCATGGCCTAGTGCCAAAAGTCTCAGTCACTTATCACCTCCGTGAGGTCCAATGTTTAAAGGGTGCTTTTTATGAGCCACCAGCATGGTTGCTTGTTATGTGCGACCGGCATCAGCCATGACTGATTTCTCTTGGCTTAATGGGTCTTCTCTAGCACGGCATATTGCCAAAGGTCACTCGTTATTACCTCTGTAAGACCCATATCTTCCTGGGTCTACCTCTTCTACAGGTTCCCCCTACAGCTAGAGATCAGTACTTCTTCATACAGCTGTCCTCATCCATACGCATCACATGATCATACCAGTGCAGTCGTCTCTCTTGCACACCACATCCGATGCTCTTATGCCCATCTTACTCTCTGTTGTACATGCACACTGATATTGCACATCCAGTAAAGCATACAAGCTTCATTTCTTTCAAGCCTACATATGTCCATATAATACACACAGACATCTCATGGTAAGTAGACACTATCGTTTTTGAAAATTATATTTCTGGAAACAAAACAATGTCATTTGATGCATTTAAGTACATAATCTAGTATTTAGAAGACATGCCTTATGCACAATACATTAATTATGTTGAAGTATGAGCTAGTGTCCACAGAGATAAAACTAATGTGCTGATGTATTTCAAGCAACATGGTTATGGTCTAGTATAGAAAGACAACAGGGTCACACTGTCAGCAGGAGAGGTTGAAAAGGTGAAAGAGGAAGGTGAAATACTGTATCTGAATAAATCAGAGGAAGTTAGGTTGAGATGAGTTAAAAGTACTTACAAACAAGACAAGAGAAAGTGAAAAAATAAGACAAGAGAAAGTGAAGTTTATGACCAACGCCAGCAATAACCACCACATAAAGCAAAATGAAGAAGGATCTTTGATCTGAAAGTGCCAAAAAATGTGAACTTAACCAAACAACTAGTAGCAAGATCATACACAAATCACATACCACTTGTAGGTCCTATCTCTTTATCTACTTATCTATGTACCTATCTATCTATCTATCTATCTATCTATCTATCTATCTATCTATCTATCTATCTATCTATCTATCCATCTAACTTTAAAACTTTATAACTTCATGACTCTGAAATCTTCAAAATTTTTTGAGTTTCTTTGAGAATTCTGTGAGAGGTTTTGATATTTTATGCATTGTTCCAGAAACTTTTTCTTCAAGGGATTTTTGAAGTTTGTGTAGTCTATTAAAATCTCACCCTTTCACACTTTTTCATTTTTTTCAATTTATACCCTTTTTCATTTTTTACTTTCTCTTGTATTGTTCATAAGTACCTTTAACTTCTCTCATCTTAACTTCCTCTGACTTATTCAGATATAATAATTCATCCCTACCTCCTTTGCCTTCTCAACCTCTCCTACTAAAGGGCAGGTGTTACCCTAATTTTCTATACTAACAGATTAAACTGTATAATGAAAGGTGTCTAGTTACGTTTGAGATATCTGTGTGTGTGTATATGTACATGTGTGTGTGTGTTTGTGTGAGTATATATACATGCATACATATGCATATTTATACACACACACACACACAGACACACACACACACACACACACAAAGGCCTGAGTGTGTGTATGCGTGTACTTAATGATTTATTATTTTGTTCAATGAAAATTAGTAAACAAATAATGTTTCTTTAAAATTCACAATTCAAACTCACCAATAATTTCCTGTATTACCTGACCTCTCTTTGTAGCATTTAGTTTAAATAAGCATTAAATAGGTCAGACCATAAGAAACCTTATAGCTTATTAAAGATGGTTTCTGCTTTTCTCTTCTCCTCTATTTCATTAATTGGATTATTCTACATTCAAAATTAGATATTAGGTTTCCTCCTTCCTCTCAACTTTACCTCCCCAACTAATATCCTTTTTTTTTCTCTTAGTCACTTTATTGATCCCAACACCTTGAATACACAAAACTCATAAATAACTTAATAAACTTTATCATAACTTCATTTATTGGAATCTCTAAGCCATGTATTAAAAATACAGACTTAGCTTTCCTCTCATTTCATGATAAATTAGCCATTTGATATATGCCAGGAACAACACACTCACTTCATATCTATCTGTCTCACTATCTGTCTATCTTTCTATCTTCACATCTCTCTCTTTTTCTTGGAACATACCTAAATCAATGTACTCTTCTTATATCTCTATATATATGGCTGGGTTAACATACTGGTTCTCTATCTTTTTTTCTCTCTCCTACCTAAACTATCTTCTCCTCTTTATTTACTAGCAATTCCTTTAGTTTTTCTCTTTTTCCTCTCTAATGAAACTTTTTGAAATTGGAACATAATAAAATTAGGCAAATACTATAAAAAAGACATCAATTCCTTTCTTTTTTTTTTTTTCCTTCTTTGCACTCGAAACTTTAGGAAATTCCAACAAAATATCTCAAGGTAAACATTTCATCTGGAATTTATAATTTGAAAGCAAAACTCCAGCCTTTTCAGACCCACAAGCTGTCTTCTCTCTCTGCCTTTTCTATAATGGCCTATCCTCCATGAATCTGGTGGGTTTTGTACCTTCTCCACTCAGACATTCCGACTCATCCATCTCTCCACCGCTCAGCACTCTTGGTGAGTCCAATCACTTCTTTCCCCACACTAACCACTATGTTCAATCTTTCATCCCCCAGAACATCATCCCTCTGGAATCACCTCTCAACTCGTGTCTTACTTGTAAGTGTTGACTTGAAACACTTTCTATGGAACATTAAAAATGTCAGTCTCACTAGTCTTGGAGGAGTCTGCAAACATCAGGAGCTCTGCCTCTTCCTCCAGACACTGTGGTTAAAAAGAAAGAATCACCTGAATTACTAAAAAATTTCTTGAGTCATTTCATATATATGCAAAACTCAGTATGTATGCGTGTGTGTAAACCTGCATAACTTCTGAAGTTTGCAACTGATTTTCTCCAAACTGGGAATATACATTACTTATGTTCCAGAGATGGTTTTAGACTCTAAACATTTTTCACATAATGAGTAATGGGGCCTCTCAAAGCAGAAAATCCCCTTTTCTGTGATACATATGACTACTGTATCACAGGTAACACTTTTTCATGTTACTAAGTAGAACTTTTCCTGTGAATGTTTCTCATCTTTTTAAAATACTGACATTAATTAATGCTTGTTATTGACATTTAATTATTAACATACAATTGTCATCTTAGTTTATTGCATCACATCTCTTTTCATAATGTCTCCAAAGAAGAGATTCTCCATTGGTCGAAAAAACAGCAGTAGCAGAGAAATTGGAAAGAAGGAGAGCAAATAAATTATCACAGGAGACTTCAATTAGACAATCACAAAATGCTGCATGTACAGCTACTACAAGAGCAATGGAAAGCGGTGAGCAGTGTAGTATATGTCTAGCCAGGAATGCAGCATTAACAGTTTCAGCATCCACCATACAAGGAATGCTACAGAAACTGCTACTGCATGAGCTGCAGAGAATGAAGAGCAATGTGCAATTCACCATACAAGCAATGCTGCTGCAAGAGCTGCCGAGACCACAGAAGATTGACATAATCGGCTGGGGGATAATGTTTAGTGAATAGCTACAGCACAGGGTATTTTAAGTCCATGCAGTTTGCTATGGTCATTAAAAGCATTCCACTTTGATCCTATTCTTAATTATGTTATCCACCCTGATATTGGCAATATGTCTACCGCTTGCCAGTTTTGCAATGCCAAAAAGTTGTCAGGAAAAACTTCTGGAATGTGTTGCTCCAATGGGATGGTTAAATTATACCCCCTTGAAGATCCACCACAGCCATTGAAGCTTCTACTTGCAGGCACAAAACCAGAATCAAAACATTTTCTGGATGACATCTGAAAATATAATTGTGCCTTCCAAATGATCTCTTTTGGGGGAAAACATTGCCAGGGAAGGTAAATTTATCCCCACTTTCAAAGTGCAGGGACAGATCCATCACAGGATTGGATTACTCTAGCCTCTTGCAAATGAAGAGCCTCAGTTTCTTCAGCTGTACTTTGTTGGCAACTATCAAGAACAAGCAGACAGGTGGAACTTTATTTCACCTGGTACTAACCTGGAGCTCACACTGAATCTTCAAGAAATGATACATTAAAAAAAACAGCTATGTTCAGAGCTTCAAATAAGCCTTGAAAACAGCACCTACACCAAATTTTAATGTAGTACTTAATGTTGACCAAAGGTCATCTGGGGAACATGCAGGTCGCTATAATGCGTCCACATACAATAAAATTGCTGTAGTTTTCGATGGTGACCAGCACAAGAAAAGAGACATTGCTCTCAAGTGTTGTAACAACACCCTACAATGGAACAGGGAAACACCCAGATCCTACGATGTGCTCCAATATTCACTGCTCTTTGTGAATGATGAAGATGAATACCATTTTGGCATTCCACTGCATAATACCAACGAACTTGAAGAGTACACCAACAAAACATTTCCTGCATGGACTTCAATGCATGTCACTTTATGACTTGAGTTAATTGTTTTAATCACCTCCAATATTTACAAGAAGTCTATAACCAATTTGCAGTTGATATGACAGCAAAAATGGAGTCAGAGAGATTGTCGTACATAAAATTAAATCAGAAGCAGCAGCATTCTGACAGTTACATTCATCTTTGAGATGGTATCAACAATGATGCAGCTCCTGGAAGCCTAGGACAAGTCTGCATCCTGCCATCAACTTTCATAGGTGGTCCCCGCTACATGCATGAAAGAACCCAGGATGCTATGACATGTGTGGTATTATGGCAGGCTTGACCTATTTATAACTTTCACTTGCAATCCAAAGTGGAAGGAGATTGAGAATGGACTCTTCCCAGATCAAAAGACCAAAGACAGACATAACCTCCTGGCCAGAGTCTTTTGGCTAAAGTTAATTAAACTCATGGACCTCATCAAGACAGAACAGATATTTAGACCTGTAAAATGTGACATGTACACAATTGAATGGCAAAAGAGAGGCCTTCCACATGCTCACATTCTGATTTGGCTATCAACAAATATCAATTCTAATGACATTGACAAGATTATCTCTGCAGAGCTTCCAGATCCATCTACTGACAAGGAACTGTATGTGATAGGGAAGGCAAACATGGTGCATGGTTCATGTGGGCATGGCTTGAACCTAAACTTACCATGTTTGAAACACAATGTATGCACCAAAAAGTTTCCCATGCAGGTCCTTCAAGAAACCCAGACGAAGGAAACCAGAAGATGGGGGATTTACAGCAAAGATTAGTCAACGCAAGGTTGACACCAGATGGATAGTTTTGTACTGTCGACTCCTATTAAATATATTCAACACCCATATCAATGTTAAGTTCTGCAACTCTGTGAAGTCCATCAAGTACATATGGAAGTATGTAAACAAAGGTTCAGATGCTGCCATATTTGGCCTTCAGTAACAAAACAGCCAAGATGAGGTTACGCAATACCAAATAGGACGATACATCAGTAGTAACGAGGTCATCTGGTGCATTTTTTGCTTTCCACTACATCAAAGGCACAGTTTGCAGTGCACCTGGAAAATGGTCAGAGAGTGTACTTCACTGATGCTAATGCTGCTCAATTGGCACAGGAACGAAAGGACACCACCCTCACTGCATTTTCAAACTTTGCCAAGTAGATCCATTTGCTCAAACCTTGCTGTATTCCCAGGTACCATCCTACTACACATGGAACAAGAAGACATGAACATGAAGAAAGGCAGGTCAAAATGTCAATGGACAGCCTGGCATAAATTTTGACAATTGCTTTGGCAGAGTTACACAGTGCATCCCAGCAAACATGAATGTTTCTATCTCTGTCTGCTACTGCATGAGGTCAGAAGACCAACGTGTTTCCAAGACCTAAAAACTGAAGATAGACAAGTTTGTGCTATGTATAGGGAAGCCTGCTTTAAACATGTACTGCTAGGAGATGGTGCACAGTGGGATGCAACTTTGGTAGAGGCTGCTGTATCACAGTTACCTAGAAGTCTCAGGGCACTATGTGCAGTATTATTGCAAACAGATGAACTGTGTGATCCTGCCTCTTTGTGGCTCAAGTATAGAGATGACCTGTCTGAAGATCTGAAACATCAAGCACAATTGCAGTTTCTTGTCATGGAAGTAAGTTTCAGTTATGAAGTCTACAATGTCTACAATAGAGCACTAATTGACATAGAAGACAAGACTGTTTTAATGAGTGGAAATGCTTTACCACATATAGCCTGCCCCAAACCTACCTGATAGGGTCAAATGCCCTTCCCACAGATACCCTACAAAAAACATCCTATGGCACGGGTGCTCTTGCCAGATATCTCAGTAAAATTGAGCCAAAACTGCTTCTGGACCAGCAACGCACTTACAACTCTATTGTTGATTGTGTGCACCACTGAAAATGACGCATCTTTTTTGTGGATGCACCTACAGGGACAAGAAAAGTATTTGTGACAAAATTTCTCCTCACTCAGGTTAAGCAGCACAAGGACATCACATTAGCTGTGGTATCCTCTGGGATTGCTGCAACTTTGCTGCCTGGTGGCAGGACAGCACACTCAACCTTTAAGCTTCTTCTGAATTTAGCAACATCTGACACACCTACTTGCAACAGCAGCAAGAGCTCAGACAAGGTGCAAGTGTTAAGAAGGTGCCAGCTCATTGTGTGAGATGAATGCACCATGGCACACAAAGGAGCTCTTGAAGTATTTGATAAAACCTTACAAGACATCAGAGACTGTCAGGATCCAATGGGAGATGTTACTTTCCAGTTGTCTAGAGATTTCAGCATACCTGCAGACCTTTCCAGTTATTCCCAAAGGAACCAGGGCAGATGAAGTCCGAGCATGTCTTAAGTCCTCTCCATTGTGGCACCAAGTCACAATATTGAGTCTTAACACCAACATGAAAGGTGAACTGTAAAGTGACCAACTATCAGCAAAATTTGCTAAGGACATTTTGACACTTGGAGATGGCAAGATACCTCTCGATGCAGGTGGAGAAATGCCATTCAGCCTACTTTGCACCATTGTTGATACTGTTGGTCTTAAAGCCCCATTGTTTCCAAATCTGAAGGAAATTTATCACAATCTCAATTGGCTGTGTGAAAGAGCAATACTGGCTCCAAAAGACAGCACTGTAAGTAAAATTAATGAGCAGCTGCTGCAGTACCTTCCTGGAAGTCCTCACATTTATAAGTCAGTTGATACAATCCAAGATCCGGAAGAGGTGATAAATTATCCAACAGAATTTCCCAATTTATTGGAGCCTCCAGGTCTACCTCCCCCACAGATTAGAATTTAAAGTGGGAACTCCAGTAATGTTATTGAAGAATTTGGATCCACCAACACTCTGTGATGGGACATGCCTGGTGGTAAAGAAAATGATGCTACATGTTATTGAGGCCACCATTCTCTCCGGGTGTGGAAAAGGCGAGGATGTTTTCACACCCAGATTTCCTCTCATTCCATTGGGAGCAGAAATTCCTTTTTCATTCAGAAATGTGAAATTTTCTATTTGTATCAGCTTTGCAATATCTATAAATAAATCCCAGGGTCAAACACTGTCTGTGGTAGAACTTCACTTGGAAGCATCGTACTTCTCACACGGGCAGTTATATGTTGGCTGCTCTAGAGTGAGAGCCAAAAAGACAAATCAATTTGCATTTGTTTCACAAGGGAAAACAAAGAATATTGTTTACCAAGAGGTTTTGTAGAAATTACTACATCCTACAATGCGCTCCAGTATCCACTGCTCTTTCTGAATGGTGAAGATTGATACCATTTCAGCATTGCACAGCATAATACCAACAAGCCTGAAGACTGCACCAACAAAGCAGTTTCCTGCATGGACTTCAGTATCAAAGCCTATTCTCCAATTACTCCCACCAACCATGCAGTAAGCCATTATGCCTTATTTTTTCAAGTAATTAATTACTACATATTCTCACGTGATTGTATAGGCTCAGTTTATGTTTCTTATTCTACAACCACACCAGCAATCCAATATCAACCCTTTACCTTTTGCAACATCTCAACAGTTCACTTCACTGTTGCTGTCTCCCATTGCATCCCTCTTCTGGAATATACCCATTTAGGTACAATATCTCCATTACACCTACATTTGTTTGACTGTAAATCACATACCCCACCACCCCCAATTTTTCATGACAGGTTAGGGCCTAGAATACTCCAAACAGATGCATGACATGCAGCTTAGTCGAATTAGCCCATCATTTACTCCACAAATGTTTTATCATCAATGTTGCACTTCCCCATATCACATGTTTCAACATAACTAATATATATACAAACTATGCCATTTTAATCCCAAGCAACACTGGGTATTTCTGCTAGTATTTGATATCTTAATAAGTGAACATTTGCTTAACATTATCATAACACAAACTGCCTTTTGTAATGAAATAGATGTGTATGAGTGTATGTGTGCAACTGCACGTGCATATGTGAGTGTGTGTAAGTGTGTGCATGTGTGAGTGTGTGTGCAGTAAACTTTGTCAAATGTGAACTGAGGTTTCCTCCACAGCTCTTCTAAAGTTCCTAAAATTATCATGTTCCTAATATTTTCAAAATATGATAGCATTAGAAAACTCTAGCAGCAGAATAAGATCTGGCCTTTATGACACTTGGCTTCTGGAAAACAGTTATGCTAATGACATCTATTTAGACAGAAATGTGTCTACTACTGTCTTCATATCATCAGAAAATAAGCCTATCAGTTTCTTTAATGGCATATGAACTTTGGAGAATTTTTGATTCTTGACAATATCACTCCTTATATGGAGCTGGTTTTAATTGTCTGTTGGTAATTATGACACATACCCTAGAGGCAGAGATAATTTTAACAAATCAAGACTTTATGCTGTAAGGTATTTGATATTGTTGCATTTCTCTATGCTGTTCATATAGATGCCATTAGCCACTTTGAATTAGGATTTTAGTTCACTTTTGATTAAATCAAACACAAATACATGCTAGGTAATGAGTACAAAAAGAAGACAGCATGAGGAGGACAAGTTTTAACAACTATTGTATTGATATTAATCTTAAAAAGAATGAGTTTTGACATTTTGGATGCTGGTCCTTCATCAGATAACTGAAACAATGAGCAAAGCTGGTGGGAAAAATAAAAAGAAAAAAAAGGTGATTGAATAAAAAGGGGGATGGTTAGGGGCCAAGTTGGGATGCAGTTCTATGGGGAATGTTAGGAAGGAGGAGGTAGTGTGGTATGTACATGTATAGGAGGGGTCTACATAGAGATAGACATAAGATGTGTGTGGTGTTATGGGGAGCATGTAGTTTGGGAGTGTAGATATGTGGGACTATGTGAGTATGGGAGTTTAACGATGTAGGATAGTAGGGGTATGGAGGATGATGCATAGGTGATACTGCATTGTATGAGAGGAAGGTGTTAAGATGAGAAGGATGCGACAGGCATGAGGGTGAGGTGAAAGAGAAAGTAAGAGGAATGGACATTTAAGAAAAGACATTGATGAATACTCTAAATACTGAAGATACTTTAAAAAATGGTAAAAACTGTGGATTATGTAACAGGTACAATGTCTGAAAAGATGATAAAAGAAGAATCAAAAATAGGTAAGAGAAAGTTGTTGGAGAAAAACAAAAAGGGAAACAATTTCTCTACAAAAGGTCAAAATATATTTGGCATGCTCACTGGCTGCTGCTGCTGCTGCTGTGAATTTTTGTTTCTCTTTGATGTTAATGTTTGACACAGCAAGTCTATAAGAGATGTTATTTCAGGACAAACATTGAAGTAACAAGGCTATAGACAGAGGGTATACATTAAATATGGCACACAGATGGCTATTTTAATGAAATACTGCTTTGATTGTGTATACTGGCTCCCAAATCAGCCAGGTGGCTATTTGCAACATTAATGAATGGTTTATTCACTTTTTTCCTATAACAGAGTAAGTTCATGAGAGATGATATCTCAGGTCAAATACTACAGAATGTATTAATCATGATACATAGATGGCTATTTCAGTTTAATTGTTTTTATTTCTATCAGATCCCTTAGGCAGATAAAATGCTAACACAAGAAATTAAAAGAACTAGCAGTCATTGTTGCTTGTGTGTACAACACAATGATTTAGCAATTGCCAACTTTCTAAATAATGTAAGATCTTTTTTGAATACAAAGTTGGAATTAGAAGCCACTGGGAGAAATATTTCAATTGTGTTAAAGAGAAAAACCATTCTAAATGTTTGAACACTATTAGAACCCTGCACATAACACATTCAAAACATTATTGATTATGAATCTGAAAAATCAATGAGGGCCATCACCAAAGAAGTTTAGGTGACAGAGAAGACTATCATAACTATGGTACATGAGAACATTCAATACTAGTCATATGGACTGAGGAAAATTCAGTTTAAGTCTACAAAGACACAAGAAATCCGTTTGATCCATGCCAAGAGATTACTTACAGTTAAAAACAATTACAAACATGACTTGCTTTGGTTCTTCTGTGATGACAACAAGTTTAATAGAAAAGATGACAGACGATTATGTGCAGATCCTTCTGAAGTCCCCATAGTGATTCATATTAACCTTCCAGCAACTGTGATGGTTTTAGAAGTGTTGAGTAAAGAAGGTCATTGTGCCACCTTACATCTTTCCACAAGGTCTTAGAATTAATGCTACTGGATATGTTGAGGTACTGGTGATAGTTGTCTGGCCTTGGATGTAGGCAGTGGAAGGCCAGACGTGTTTCAGTTAGACTCAGCACTTCACATAAACCTCCATAACTTAAGAATAGAGGCCATACAATATCTATAATCATGTAACACAACAACTGTACCCTCCAGATTTCTCAGGTTTTGCATCCCATGGACTACTACATTTGGACCATTGTTGAAAGGGAGATTAATTAACATGCTCACAATACCATTATTTTACTGATGTCTGCCATTGTCCAGGTGATGTCCAAAATGAATAGGAGTCATTTAGTGCAGACACGTCAATGATTCTGGTGCTACATTTAAGCAGTCATCAAAGCTGAAGGTGGATTCATAAAATAATCTTATAAGAAAGCTTATCAAGAACATGTGCATGAATTTCTATTTGAATACGTTTAGGTTTTGCTAGATTAAAGTTTTTTTTATTACATTGCCAAATATATCCTCAAATACCTCTCACATTTTGTACACACACACACACACACACACACACACAAACAAACACACACACACACACACACACACACAGATCACATGTGAATAAATATATATTTACATGTTACTGATCAAATTGCTTAACTATTAAACTAAGCTGCATCTCCCCTATATATGTACACACACACACACAAATGCATTTATGCATGTATATATAATTTATTATAGTTACTTTAATATGCAGCCACTCTTTCAATGTTTTATAGGGAAACACAATTTCCCTAATGTATCCCATTGGGGAGCGATGTCAACCATCAGCCATTAACTTTCTCAGTTCACCATCATTTCCTTACAATCTATTCAAATTCCCAGTTTATCCAATTTACAAAACACATAACTAAATTTCTTATTGATTAAATCAACGTAAATGGTGTCCTTATTTCATATAGAAGTAGTAGTGGGCTGAGGTGGTTTGACACAAGGAGGGGGGGTAATTTAGTTTGGTCTTTGTGTGTATGAGTGTAAGTATGAGTCTTTGTACGTATGTAGAGATCTGTATTTGCAAATGTTTTTGTACATGCATGTATGTATGCATGTATATAAATGTGTGTGTGTGTGTGTATGTGTGTGTGTGTGTCTGCATGCACTAGCCTCTTTTAAGTTCTTCCCATATAATTTTCATGGGTTTCTAGTTCAAATTATATTTTTATATTTTAACAAAACAATTGTAACTTTTGGGATTTTGTACATAAAGAAACATGTATATTTAGAAATGTATGTGTATGTATGTACATTTATACATATACCTACAGACTCATTATATATATATATATATATATATATATATATATATATATATATATATATATATATATGATGATTTATGTGTGCGTGTAATATGTATGTTATACATAAATTTATATATATGTATATATATATGTATATGTACATATGTATACATACGTACGCACACACACACATATAGATAGATAGATAGATAGTGAGAGAGAAACATACATACTTAAATATAGCTTCAGGTATAATGTACATGCACATGTACACACACACATGCATGTACACAGAAAAACACTTACACAAAATTTTAAAAATACAATTTTATTTTAACCAACACCAATATCAATATCAATCACATTAAGGAATTCATTATTATTCATTGATAATTCCTTCTATATTAAGAAAGGTGAAAATCTTTGTGCTGTTTCTGTTAATAGCTACAACAGAGTAGATATTTCAGACTTGATATTACAGTTTAGGCATACTACAAAATAGAGCAATATACACTTGCAGTGAACTTTATAGAGAAGAAGAACTTGCTGTATTCTTTAACACAAATGGACTTAACTTGGGCAAATTTTAGAAAGACACTAATAGGCAGTTTTAAAGAATTTCATTTTGAAACTTGAGGGTAGTAAAATCCTTGGATGCAACACTAAGCAAAAACACAGGCAAATTATTCTCCTAATACAAAACTCAGTGAAGAACAATGTATGTAAGTAGTAACTGCAACCCACCTATCCATGATCATACAAAGTAATAGTCTTTATCTAATGTTTGAACAAAGAAATATTTTATAAATTTACTTCATACTACAACAGAATTCTACCTAACAATCATTTTTAATGATAGCGAAAGAAACAGAACTGCTCACATCAAACAACACATGAGTAAAAATGTAAATATTAGCTTGCATAAACTCCTGACATAATTTAAATGTATCCATGTCAATGCCAGAACATATATAATATCAAATTCAACTTTACGATGAAAGTAAACAAAGTTTGTTCTTTTTTAAAAAATTTTTTTGGAAGTGTTGAGATATATTGTAAGAACAGAAATAAATTTATTTCTCAAACGCGTGATAATGCTATAAATAGCGTTATCAGGATAAATTATCCATTTATTGCAGAAAAATAGCTACTGGCCAGCCATGAAACTCGAACTCACAGCTTTGTGATTACGCGTCAAGTGTTTTACCATTAAACTAAACTGCCCAGCAACGAATTCTTGCTGGGAAGTTTAGTTTTTGCATATAATATTCCTGTTAGCTTGTATTATAATGGACATAGGGTTGGTTATGGAATGTTTATAATTTTGATATTCTTAAGAATATTTTTCTATCTTAATATAATAAGTATTTTACATACATTCATTTGTTATTTATTGTTGGTTGATATGTACATTCTTTTATTATTATTATTGCTGTATTTTGACCTGAAGATTAGCTATATTTTTGAATAGAATTGATTTTTGATAGTTTTAATCGATTTAAATTTTCCTTCTGTTTGAAAATTGGTTATGAAGCACGTGTAGTCGTTTTATTATCATTATGTTATGGTATATACTTTGTATTATATTATACTTATTTATTTTTCTATATGTGACAGTGGATTTTCATCGATGAGTTCATGAACCCTGATTCTTTTCCCTAAAACTATATATATATATATATATATATATATATATATATATATATATATATATATATATATATATATATATATATATATATATATATATATATATATATACATATATATATATATATATATGTATATATATATATATATATATATATATATATATATATATATATATGAATATGAATCTTTTTAGTGTAGTGATGCTGAATTGCTTCAAGTCCCGTTGTTAGATTGACACTTTATGGTGTCCACGGCTGAGATATATATATATATATATATATATATATATATACATATATAAAATTAAATTAAACAACAGGATATCAAGAAGTCAGACAGTTCGATCGTTTCTAGCTGCTCCATTTAATTGCACAATGTAATTATTACATCAGTTTAAATGCAGATCTATACTCAGCTGCATAAATAAATAGAAATTTTTAATCAGTTGGGCACATTAATATAATTTTATTCAAATGCTCTAATAGAACAAGAAGAGGGAAAAGTATATTCTGAGTTATATTAGTAGCAACATGGACTTCTTCCCTCTTCTTGCTCTATTAGAGAATTTGAGTAAAATTATATTAATGTGTCCAACTGATTAAAAAATTCTATTTATTTATGCATTTAAATTGATGTAATGATTGCATTGTTCAATTAAATTGAGTCACTTGAAACGGTCGTACTGCATCACTTCTTGATTATTTTGATTTTATTCACCTTACTTTGAGTTATACGGATAATACCACACTGACTTGGTGCTTCAACTTAAGTACCTAATTCAACTGACTCTCAATTATATGCATATATATATATAAATATATATACACACATATATATAAATATATATATATATACATATATATATATAAATATATATATACATATATATATATAAATATATATATACATATATATATAAATATATATATATATATACATATATATATATATATACAAATATATATATACATATATATATATTTTATTTATTTATAGTTTCAGCTTAGAGCTGCGGCCATGCTGATGCACCACCGTGTTGCTACACTGTTATTACAGGGAGCCTCTTACAATATGTGGCACTGGGTGAAGAATGGAGTTTGATTTAGCAACCCTCATTTGCACCTGCTGCCGCGAGGTAGGTTCATCTGGGACTCTCGACAGGAAGAGGTCCAGCTTTGATTTAAAAACCCCAACATCTACTTTGTGCAGGTTCCTCAGGCTCTTTGGGAGAATATTAAAAAGCTGTGGGCCCCTGAAACCCAAACTGTTGCAGTAACTGGTCCTGAAGCGCGATGGCATTGCTGGAATCTTTGGCACTATGCAGTGTCGTCCCGTTCTGGCATTGGTGTAGCTTTCAATGCCAAGATTTGGCACAATTCCTTCCCTGGATCTTCCAGATGTATATTACTGCATACCTCTCCCGCCTTCTCTCCAGAGAGTAGAGTCTTAGCTGTTTCAGCCTTTCCCAGTAGCTGAGCAGTTGCAAAGAGACAATCTTATTTGTGAATCTTCTCTGGATTGCTTCAAGGTCTGCTGTTAATTTCACACTGGTGGGTGAACACAGCTGTGAGCAGTAATCCAGGCGGCTGAGGACGAATGTCCTCCAGAGGATCATCATGGTTTCCTTATCTATGGTTCTGAATGTTCTCAGGATCCATCCATCCAATCGACTGCACTTTGTTGCCATCCTGGTAATGTGCACTCGGAAAGAGGTATCATCACTCATGTCGATACCCAGGTCTCTCACTGATTTAGGCTCTGGGATTGAAATTCCCTGCGGACCAGTGTACTCTGTAAGTTTCATATTCAGTTTTGGACGTTGGTAGCGCAGAGCTTGGAATTTTTCAGCATTAAACTGCATATTATTGTCCTCAGCCCATCTGTAAACTGAGTCCAATTCCTGCTGCAGGTGTGCAACATCACTGGAGTTCTGTATTTTTTGCGAGACTTTCGTAGCTTGCAAGAGTGGCTATCCGGGCACTTGAAGGCATATCTGAGAGAGCGACTATAAAAAGCAATGGTCCCAAGACAGTGCCCTGTGGAACACCGCTCATTATTTGTGTTTTCATAGAGGTGGCTCCGTTAGCCACTACTGCCTGACTTCTATCTTTCAGAAAGTCATGTAACCACTCTCCAAGTTTTCCAGCTATGCCAAGATCACGCACTTTGTGGCATATCACACCATGATCCACTTTGTCAAAAGCTTTTGCAAAATCAAGGTATATTACGTCTACATTTGAGTTGTTGAGTAACTGCCTCAACACCCAGTCATAATGTTGTAAGAGCTGGGTCAGGCAGCTCCTACCTGGTCGAAAGCCATTTTGGGTATCACTCAGCAATTTATTTTCTTCAAGGAATGCGATTAGTTTTCCTCTGACTATCCTTTCCATGACTTTGCTGATGTGTGAAGTCAGAGAGATAGGCCTTTAGTTTTTGGCATCTGCTCTGCTTTCCCATTTATGGATTGGCCATATTATTCCCTCCTTCAGCTTGCTTGGCAGTCTGCCGTTTGAGAGAAAGCTCTGGAAGAGGATCTGGAGGGTTTTTGCCAGGGCATGCTTACACGATTTAAGGAGGATTGCTGGGAAACCATCAGAGCCAGCAGTTGAGTTTGTGTCCACTTCATGTATAGCTAGTAGTACATCTTCGCTAATGTTGATGTATTCCATCGTAACTGCCTCACTGGTTATAGGGGAGGTAGCAAAGAAGTCCACTGGTTCGTTCACTTGTCTGTGCTCCAACGGAGTGGTGAAGATACTTTTGAACTGCTCATTCAGTACCTCACTGATCCTAGTTGGACTGTCTGTGAGGGAGCCATCCTTTTCGGAGAGGGGTCCGATCTTGCAGCGTACTGAGGCTGTTTCTTTTGCATAATGAAAGAAGGCCTTTGGGTTTGACTTAATGTGTTTTATAACCCAGGCTTCTTTGTCTGCTCTCTCCCTCACATAGGATTGTTGTAGTCTTTTTTCAATCTCCATCAGTGTCGTTTTTAGGCGGGACCTTTGGCTATTCTTGGGATGCTGGTTGAGTCGATTTGCAACTTTCGTCCGTCGTCTCATGAGGATCTTCCTCTCCTTTGAAATCTTGTTCCGATTTGTTTTGGCCTTGTGCTCTGGGACATATTTCTGGCATATGGCTTGCACAGTAGACATGAAACATTCTAGTTTCATGTCAATGTCTGGTGTGGAGAGACATTTTGGCCAATCCTCTCTGAGGATTTCTTTCTGGATCGATTTCCAGTCTGCTTTGTGGAAGTTCAGATTGGAGAGATTTTGGGTGCTTCCTTTAGGCTGTATGTCTCTGGTTTCTTTCGGCCCAAACATAGTCAGCTCTATTACGTTGTGATCCGAGACTAATGTCGGCGTCACTTTCACATCATGAATGATGTCCATATTGTTCGTGAAGCAGAGATCTAGAATGTTATTCGCTCTAGTTGGTCTGAGAACAGCTTGCTCCATGAATAGGGCATTGGTGAGGTTGAGCAGGCATTCCACCTGTGCTTGCTTGCGATAAGTAATTCCTGAGAGTATGAGACCTTCGGGCCATTTGACGTTGGGGAAGTTGAAATCCCCCATAAGAAATATGGTCACATGGTGTTCCAGTTTCATGAGGATTTCTTTAATTCTAGTGAGGCAATCTTCAAATTTGCCTATGTGGTTTGGAGCATCCGGTGGGCAATATGTATTGCATATGACTATATTATGTTGTCTTATGTATACAATTAGGGTGTCGCATACCGAATTTGAGTATGACAGTAAGACCTGGGGTGTGAGGTCGTCACGGATGTATACATGGCTCCTTTCCCTTCTGTCTGTTCGCAGTATGACATATTTTGGTACGTGTACTCCTGCATCCTCTATATCAGGGCTAAGGTGAGTTTCCACGAGTGCTATGCATAGGGCTTGATTGCATGCAGCAAGGTCGCTCAGGAAAGAAATTTTGCTTTTATTATTATAATGCAACAGGCCCCCAATATTTAGTAAAAATATTGGCGTGATGCCTGTGCAGGCGTTAGGGGAGGCCATCCCATGTCTGTTGACTGTGGTGGTCTTGCGCAGTGGTGGGCAAGGTTCCTCATCTGTGCTTGGTGTAGCCACGTCAGCTGCTGCACAATCTTTTGCGCCATGCACAAAAAAGACTCTTGCTCAGCTGCTGCGTTGCGTATAATTTCTGAAGAGCGCACTTCTTTGGTGAATTTTTTTCTTGAGGACATCTGTCGTCTTTCCTCAGGGAAGTTTTCATCATTTAGGCCTTTGTGGTTTTGACGGGGTGTCGGGTGGGCAAACCGGCAGTTTTTGCCGTCTTCCCCATGCCAACATTTGCCTTGCAAGTAAAATTTGCAGGTTCTTGGGTGCCTTCCAAATTTCTTCTTTCCTGTAGGGTCTTGGATGGCATTGGATCTTCCTTGGGATTTTCTACTTTTTGTTTGGTGGAATGGGGTTTTGGTTTTTACGTTTTCATTTTTATATTTTCCTTTTACCTCTTTGTTCCTGTGTTCCGTTCTTCCTTTTCTTGTGGGTACTGTTTTCCTCTGGTTATCTATTGAGGTGAGGGCTCCTTTCCTTTGTAGGACCACTGGCACAGAGGGGCTTCTATTTTCTGCTTCCTTGGCTTCACTATCCTTTTCTGCCTGGTCGTTCACAGGAGTAGGTGATCCATTCTTTTGAGGAGCCACTGGGTCAGAGAGACTTCCGGGTGTTTTTTCCTTTTCCTCCTCTCCATCCTTATCAGCTTTTCCACAATGGTTTTCGATTATGACATCTAGGGTGTCAATGTGTGGTCTGATGACTGCATACGAGCGGAGGAATTCATTCTTCTTCCGCTCTATCTGATCAGTGGTTCTGTGAAAGCCATTATTCTTCAGTGCAGCAGTGATGATGTTGCTTGGGGGATCGCCACTAGCAATCGTCCATGCTCGCAACAGAAGATATATATATATATATATATATATATATATATATATATATATATATATATATATATATATATATATATATATATATATATACATATATATGTATAAATATATAAATATATATATACAAAAATATATAAATATATATATATATACATATATATAAATATATATATACACATACATATACATATATAAATATATACGCACACACACACACACAACACATACACTCACACACACACACACACACACACACACACACACACACACATATATATATAGAGAGAGAGCGTATTAGGTGTGGTGTACAGATATTGAATAATGAGAAAGAAGGTCGCCAGAATTTTGGAAAATAATCTTTTTATTTATTCACTGTTACTATTAGCACTTTCGTTCGCTTCTCGAACTTGTCAAATAGAATTTTGCGAAGGTACAGACAGCTTGTTCATTTACATAGAACATGTTTTTGGTGGGTTTTGTTTCGAAGATAACATTGTGTTTTGGAGTGAGGTTCCATAACAATGGAAATAGATAGAAAGTTAGGTAGGTAGATAGGTTGATAGATAGAGAGATAGATAGCCAGACAGATAGGTAGAGAGAGGGGGAGAGAGAGGAGAGGAAGGGGATCTCCCTTCCTATTCACCATTCATATATTAATCTAGTCATTTACCATTGTATCGAAATGGGTTTAAGGACAGTGACCTCTTCAACAACAACAACAAGAACAGGTGTCCTGTTGTAATCACTGAAAGTCATTTTGCTTTCTTTCTCTCTTTTTCCCTTCTTCCCATCTTTTTTCTTTTTCTTCCTTTTTCTCCTTTTTCCTTTTTTCTCTTTCTTTCTTTTTTCCTCTTTCTTTTTCTCCTCTTTCTTTTTCTCCTCTTTGAGTTATATCTATAATACAAAATGTACTCTCTCCACTTTTCTTTCAAACATTCAATTTTGGAGAGAATTTTTTGTTGTTGCATGTTTCACATCTCCTATGTCCACATTCTTTTACTAAGAATTCTGATTCATTCCCTGATTTGAATTCTGCCCTTGTGAGGTGTTTTTAAAGATGTTTTTGGTTGGCATCTGCTATTCTGTAAGGTGTTTTTTTAATCAGATTTTTCATTTTGGGGCTTTGTATGAGTATAGGTAAGTTGGATTTTATGGCGTGAAAGATGTTGGTTATTCCAGGACTGTATGTGTTAACGAACTGAATCGTGTTTTCATTAACTTTTTCCTTGGGTGTTCGTAGTTGGAGGATGTTCAGTTTCATCGCCTTTTTAATTCCCACATTAATTAATCCTAAAGGGTATTTCTGCATTGTAAGGAAGCCTTTGAGTTCGTTGAGTCGGATTTCACATATTTTGGGGTCAATCACTATATGGGATATTTCCTTTGACGTGTGATAGATGACAAGTTTTTTTGTTTTTTTTGTAAAATATGTCTGTTGTGACTGTGGAGTTCTGTATTTTTATGTGGAATCCAGGAATGGTAATTCATTGCGACTTGGTTCTGTCGTGAATTTGATGAATGGATATTCAGTATATTGTTAAATATACTTAGATCTTCACCCGATCTGTCCCTGAAGATGAAGCTATCAAGGAAGCGTTTCCACTTTTTAATGATATATTTCTTGTACTCCTGATGAAAAGTTTTTCTACTTCCTCATAAAGTTTTTCTTTCAAGTATCCCATAACTAAGTTTGCACATGAGGGCGTAAACCGCGTCTCCATAGCCGTGCCATTTATCTGTCGATATGATTTATTGCCGAATCTAAAGGTATTTTCTTCTAGTAGTAGTCGCGTCACCTTTGTGAGGAAGTCAGTTTTGAAGAGTTCATTTATCCGTCCTCTATGTTCCTCTATCTAGTGTTTGATTGCTTCTAGTGTTTGATTGCTCTATCTAGTGATTGATTGCTAAAGTGTAAGGTATATACCTTACACTTTAGTATAGAGATTGGTTACACCAAAACTTGTAAGTATAGTGCCTTCTGCGACAGCGGGAGGGTGTGTCGGATGAAATCGATGTCATCCGGTATTAAAGGCACAAAGGTTTTAGGATTATATCTAAAAAATGACTTAATTGTTATGTTGGTGCTTGAGGTCCAGCAACTATTGGTCTTAGTTTGAGGTTAGCAAGCCTTAGTATTTTTACGTACTGGTTCTTATTTATGGCACTATGTATTTCGGAGCTTTTGCGGATTTTGGGCAATCCATAGAAATTGCTATCTTTGTTTAAAGAGTTGCATATATAATCTTTCTCCTTGTCTGTGAAGGAATCTTGAAATTCATTGATTAGTCTTTTGATTTTATCATTATTGTTTTTCTAAGTATCTTGGTTCTTGTAGTAGGTTTGGTTTGTTAACATTTCCAATATTTTATCTTTATAATAGTCCTTGTCCATGATTACTCTGGCCCCTCCCTTATCGGCTTCTTTTGGGATGATTGAGTTATCATTCTTCAGTGTTTGTAAGGCTTCCTTTTCTTCTTCACGAAGGTTTTGCTTGCATCTGTGGGTATTTAGGGGAAATTTCGAAATCGTGTCTATATACATGTCTAAATATTTGTCCTTTCCCTTGTAGGGGGTGAAGTGGGATTTATTTCTGACTATTGATTCATCATTTAAATCCATACTACTGAAGAATTCTATAAGTCGGGGTTGGCGGTTGAAGTGTTCAATATCAGATTTCAGTTCAATGAGATTAGGGGTAGGTGTCGGGGTAAACTTGAAACCTTTTAATAGGAGGTTCATCTCATTCTTGTTCAGGTTTCTATTTGACAAATTTATGATCTTCGGATCTATATGTTCTGTGTGTTCATTTAAATTTTGTGTTTTATCGTGATTTTGGTATTTTCTCCTTAAAAAAGAAATTGTATTACCGTGTCTCCATTTTCTGATTTTGGCGTTCTTGTTTCCATGTAGGCTGAAGCATGGTTCATGTCTTTTATACGAATTCCGTTGGTTATAGGTTTTGTTTTCTTCCCATCTTCCATGCTTTTTCGCCATTCAGGATATATGGGATTTTTGGTCATAAATCGTGGGTTGCTTGAGTTATCGTGATTATTATTCATATTATAGTTGCTGTGTTGTCCGTATTTTATTTGTCTTTCTTCCCATGTATTCATCCACCTAGGGTACATGTTATTAAGGGTTGGTGGTTGTCTGTATGTTATTTGTCTTTCATGTCTTTTTTCTTTTGTATTTATCCGTCTACGGTGTTTGAAATTATGGGTTGATGATTATCTTCTATATTTCATGTGTTGGTTATTTGCACTGTAATGTATTGTACAATATGGGTTTCTAGTCTGTACTTGTGGGGTGAGATGGAGGTCATTTCCGCGTATGTTCTTGGGTAAGTAGAGGTTCAACACCTTAGTCCGGTTCCTCTGGAGTTGGTGTCTATGTTTGTTTTCGATTTCCTCGTATTTTTTTGCTGTTGTGGTTCCGTTTTCATAACGGATTTTTCTCCATAGTTTTCTTTTCATAG